>NW_016188260.1:0-4176 GCF_001687245.7 Rhagoletis zephyria
TCTAATAGTTGAATACATATTTATCCCAGTTTTACAAACACATTTATATGTATATACTTTATTCTTAACACCTCCCATATATATGTCTGCCTAACAAATTTCAGGTTCATGTGACTTATTGTTCCCAATTTATGGCTGGTTAAAATTTCCCCGCCTATGGGATGTGACACACCCCCTTTTACAAATCCATTTATATATGCCTTACTATAAACTCCTACCATAGCGGTGCCTGCATACCAAGTTTGAAGTTCGTGGGGCTTATGGTTCCCAAGTTATAGCTGATAAAAAATTCGCGGCTATGGGACGTGCCACGTCGCCTATTACAAACATGTATTTATATGTATATACCTTACTATCAGCACCTACCATAGATATGTCTTCATACCAAATTTCAAGTTCATGTGACCTATCGAAGTAATAGCTGATAAAAAAATTCCACCCCTATGGGATGTGCCACGCCGCCTTTTACAAACTCATTTATATATATTTTTTTATAATTGCCTACCATACTATACCCGCATACCAAATTTTAATCTCGTGGGGCTTATGGTTCCGAAGTTATAGCTGATGAAAATTCCCACGCCCATGGGATGTGCAACGCCGCCTTTTAAAGACTCATTTATTTACAGCTTATTATAAGCACCTACCACAGCTACGCCTGCATACCAAATTTAAAGTTCATGTGGCTTATGATTTCGAATTTATATCTGATAAAAAATGTCACGCCTATGTGATGTGCCACACCCCCTTTTACAAACTCATTTATATATACCTTACTATAAGCACCTACCGTAGCTGTGCCTGCATACCAAATTTCACGTTCATGTGACTTATGGTGTCGAAGTTAGAGCTGATAAAAAATTCCACGCCTACGGGATGTGCCACGCCCCTTTTAAAACTCATTCATATACACCTTACTATAAGCACCTACCGTAGTTGTGCCTGCATACCAAATTTCAAGTTCATAGGACTTATGGTTTTGAAGTTGTAGCTGTTAAAAATTGTCACGCCTATGGGATGTGCCACGCCCCCTTTTACGAACTCATTTATTTATAGCCTACTATAAGCACCTACCATAGCTATGCCTGTATACCGAATTTCAAGTTCATAGNCGCCCCCTTTTACGAACTCATTTATTTATAGCCTACTATAAGCACCTACCTTAGCTATGCCTGTATACCGAATTTCAAGTTCGTAGGAGTTCCGAAGTTATTGCTGATAAAAATTTCACGGCTATGGGAGGTGCCACGCCCCCTTATCGAATCCCAATTTGTTTCTTCCTATTATAAACCCAGGTGTCATGGCAATACTCTGCCAAAATTTCATTCGATTCTGTCCATCAGTTTAGGCTGCAACCTGGCACATACATACATACATAGTTACTTCCACAAAAATGTAGTAGAATTCCTTTAATATTTTCAATACCTAAATGCCTGGTCAACATTTTGACGGAACAAAGCCTACTGAAATTTGAAAATATTAACGTAAACGAAGAATTTTTGCTGGTAAAATGTCAAACCACCAGCTGTTCAAATTATTTCAAATTTTAGTAAGCAAAAACAAAACTGCATCTGCATTTTCACCTTATTAAATATATCCAAGCGAAGAAATATCAAGTTTTGTAAGTATTTTTGTTAATTTTCTGGTGTATTTGAGCAAAATTTAAAAGATCGCCAAATGATAAAAAAAACTGCTATATACTATTACCAGTTTTTACCCGAAAAGCTTTCCCGTACTTTTTGGTTTTTCTCTCTTTCTCTGAGAGCAATTGTGCTTTTTGACAGTTTTACAGGTTTTATCCAGAAACTCGTTCCTCACACTTTAGCATCATAGCTTTTTCAAATATTCGAATTCGCTAACTATTTTCAATACTCAAAAACAGCCTACTGAGATTTAAAAATATTAACGTAAATTATTAATACATACATACATATTTATGTTCCCAAATATGAATGTGAATCTAAGTAACCATGGGTAATTGCGCAATTTTTTGGCGCTGGCTCAATAACGCCAGCGCCACCTTTGGTGTCAGCGCACTAACCCAGCGCAATAGCGCAGTGTACTGAATGGAACACGGCGCCATCTGAGTGTCACCACAGTACCCATCGTCATACAGTGCAGTACACCATACAGTGGTGTCATGTCTATTATTTCTATAAGCGCTGAGCAACGCTTGTACCGCGAACTGAATTTAATTGCTAGGAATGTAGTAAATGCCACGATATTCTATCATTCTTGAGTAAAATCTTTAAATTTCCGTTCTCAACACTCAAAAGCAAAAACAAAGTACGTGTAAATTTTCAAAGAGTTAAGGCGAATTGTGTGTGTGCCTCTTATGTCGCCTCTTATGTCGCTTGGTGTTTACTGGTGTTGGCGCGGCAATTCCGGCTATGGTGCTAACGCAATTGCGCCGCGCAGCGCAGTGTTACCCATGCCTAAATCTTATCATCAATGCTATTTTGAAAATTCTAATTCGCTAAATAATTTGCATATTCAAAAACACACTACTGAGCTTTGAAAATACTAACGTAAACGTTATTGGCCGCGTTCATAAGACGTAGCTGTTTAGCTCATATGCTACAAAACTGCTGGCAACTGTTGAACCCAACAATTACGTCTTAGAAACGGCTTGATGAGTATGCTGCCAAATGAATAGCTGATAAATGTAAACAAATGAAATTGCAACAAATAGAGATCGTTGCGCCGATACTATTTAGAATTCAACGCTGAGCGGCCGCCGTGTTGAAAAAATCGTTCAATGTTACAATGAATTAAACAGTGTAGAATTATATAGCAAACATCTTAAAATCATATATTTAGAAACGTAGTATTATTATAAAATATTTTAGTTACTTTATCACGTCAGTAATATAAAATATAAAAAATTTTTTTGGAACTGCCACCTAACAAAGCGGCGTTAAATTTAATATAAGCGGCGTAAGTCGTTTCGATCAGCTGTTTAGGCTAAGCCCAACACGTTGAGTTCAGGTAGCGTAAAAATTTTCCGCTGGAAAAAATGGCGGAAAGTTGCCCACTGTTGGGCTGCGCGTAACTACTCAACTGTGCGTTTCTAAGACAAACAGCCAACGGTTACCCAACAGCTACGACTTATGAACGCACCCATTAATACATGCATACATTCGCAAATATGAATGTATGTAAATCTTAGCATCAATGCTCCCAGTAGCGAAAATGTTCGCTGGTGACATTGTCGCTCTTGCTGTGAATCCTAAACAACATATAGCTGACATAGAGGTGTCACACCATCGATAGTTTTGATAGTTTTCAGAAAAACTATCAATATTGATGGCAATACTAATCACATTTTTTTTTATTTATTGGGCACGTTTTTTGTATTTGCATTTAATTTGAGCGCAATTTCTGATGAAAAGAAACAAATCAAGGAAAAGAAATAACAAATATTAGGAATTAGTAATTAAGTTAAATAATTTCAATTTTTCAGAAACAAAATCGAAAGGCGATATATAAAAAATGCACGCAAAGAAGAAATGTCTGGCAACACCAGCAAAGTTTTGAGACGATTTTGCGACGACTGCTACAAAGGGGTGCTCACAGTTTGATGCTAAAGATATCTCAAAATGTAGACGTCTACATTTTCAGACACAATTTGGAACGAACTGTGAACACCCCATCTGTTATAAGTCTTTCATAGGAGTACACCTGCATGAAATTGTCACCAGTGTCATTGTCAGCTTAGAGTTGTCAAACTATCGATGGCACTATCGATAGTATCGATAGTTTCACTTTTTTAAGACTATCAATACTCATTGATAGTTTTTTCTTATACTCTCAAAAATATCGATAGTTTAGTAGGACTATCGATCATCTGTACCAATTATTTTGAAACTATTTGAATTTTTTAATTTGAATTAAAAATTTTGTTTTTTAGTGTTATGCCGACGTCATATTCAAATATGTACGCATTTAGGCCAAAATACATACATATGTTAATCGTAAATCCTGTCTTGTTTGTATAACTTGTGTTTGTTTTTGAACTTTCTTAAAAGAGAAGTATTTTGGCTAAGCATTTACTTAATTTTTAATATTTTTTTTTTACTATGATCCTGTAAAAACAAAGCAACCTAACTGATTTAGCACTATCGATAGCGCTATCGATAGTGCTATCGATAGTTTTGTTTTTTTCGAGACTATCGT
>NW_016188262.1:0-4175 GCF_001687245.7 Rhagoletis zephyria
ACGGTGTGGTGCGTGATAAACGCTAAGCCACCACCATTATCTCGCTCGCGATCTCGACGGTGCACGTTGTACCCGGCGCAATTCAACAAAGTTGAATTGCTGTGCAACTTCGTATCTTGGACCGCAGCTATCAATATACCATGCCGACACATGAAGACGGTTATCTCCTCAATCTTGCTCTGTAACCCGTTGCAGTTAAATTGAAGGAGCTTCATGTGGTTCGGGAGACGTGTCGTGATGTGGGGTGTAAGGGATGTGTGTGTTCTCACCGCCGTTGGCTGTGTGCGCTGCTGTGATGGTTGCCGCCCTGTGGTGGTGGCGGGAGGCGTCGCAGTTGAAGTCTGCGACCGAGCAGCGCAACACGGGCCCTCGAAGTTCCCAGTCCAATCTCACGTGGTACGCAGACCTGAGCATGCCCTAAAGTGGCACCAGCCAAGGCAGGTGTTGCACTTGACTGATGTCACATTACGGAATATCCTGGTCTGACATACCGTGCAGATTATAGGGGGAACCACGAGTTGGCGGCGGCGTGTGGGTGGTGGTGCGGTTGTGTGTGTTATGTGGTCTGTCGTGGCTATGGTATGGTCTGTGGTGTTATTATGTTGATGTGTTGTGGTGACTGTGTGAGTCTGCTCGGGTGGACTGAGGTTAGCCGTTGAGGCTGCTCTGTTTGAGCAACAGGGGGCCACGTACGACGTGGTCCACTGTCGGTGTGTCCGTAGTCCTGAGCAGACTCTAAGGTGACTCCACCCCTCGCAGGCATTACACTTGACTGAGGTGGAGCTGTGGTGTAGTCGTCTCCGGCATACAGCAGGTGTAGATTTCTGGCCCTGGGTTTGACTTGATGCCAGCCCTGAGTAGAAGTATACGTAGTGAATGTAGCCCTATGGACGAACAACTTCTGAGATACTTCGCCGACCTAAACGGGGTTAGATCGCCGAAACAACAGCCCTTGGTCGGGTAAAACCCGAGTCATTCCGGTACGTAGAACCGGCTGTCGTGTGAATGGACGTTCGTTGTTGTTGTTAACCATTTAACTTTTAATAAAATTATAACATTTCATTAAATTCATGCTACCTGATCATTTAAGCAGAAGATTTCATTATTCCACTCAAAGATGTCGAATAAGATGAACCTGAAAATTAATGCATAATCTCAAAAATGGGGTTGACGAAACTAGGTTTCAGAACGGATGAAGAAAGTAATCAAAATTATACTTATGCTAATTGCTTATCGGAGGGGTGTCTGCGCAAGCCGAATTCAAGTTTTTTGCAAACATTGAAATTTTAAATTCGAAATTTGTTGAAGCTAATGGTGATACGCTAATCACAAAGCCAAATTTTTTGCAAAATCTGATGAGAAATTTAAAAGTAAATTTTCACGAATTTCATCACGAATCACGAATTTCATGTGAACAAATATTCCCAAAAGTTATAAAGCAAAACAAAAATTATTTTCCCAATTTGTTTTTGTTTTGCATGGTAAGTAATGAGATCAATTTATTCACATGGGATTGGCGATTATAAAAAGATTTTATTTGGAAGGAGCATTCTTTAGAATCAGATTTTTAAATCGCAAGACTGCATTCAAAATAAGAAAATGAAAAAATAACTACATAATGCTCTCGTGATGGGAAAGAAAATACTCCGATTTATTGTTTTAATATTATCAAAGTGGCAAGGCCGTTGAGAATACTCACAATTTATGAAACTTCGAAAAATTTTACTATCCGTCAAAAGTTGTTTATTGAAACAACCTTCTTTACTACCAATAATAAGGGTTATGAGTGATTTCAATGTTTTATGCAAAGTATACAATGTGAACATTTTTGACAGCCAGCAATAATGGAATGGGCATATATTTCTGTTGAAAACAAGGGGGCCTTGTGCTTTTTAACCGGCTTCCAAAAAAGGAGGAGGTTATCAATTCGTCCGAATATTTTTTTTTTTTATGTATGTTACCGCATAACTTTGGACCACGTCAACCGATTTCGATAATTCTTTTTGCATCGGAAAGGTAGGGTCTCAGAGGTGGTCCCATACTAATCTGGTTTAGATCCGACCATTAGATCATGATATATATTTTTTTAAGTCGGTTTTTTTTGCTAGAAATTACTTGTTTAACAGAAATGTTCAGATTATAGTTGAAACTTTGATGACAATTTTTTAATTTCCTAAATTTTGTTATAAAGTTTGGCACTATGACTTTGGTTAAAGCTTGGAAGATATTTTTATAGAAAAATAACAAAAAGAATTTGCTCGAAAAACACTACTATTTAAAAAAAATCAATAAGTGGTCATTTGTTTGAGTCACTATATTTGCAATTATGTTTAATAAGGGGTTCGGTTTAGTTATTTGTACGATTTTGGGGTGCTGAGCCCAAACGCGTCACCCAAATCAAAAAACTTTTATACACTTGTAGACAAGAGTCTACGCTTTATTTGCTCTTTTTCGGCAACGCAGAAAGGTGAATTCTACTTAGTGAGGGTTACAATAAATTTGCGAAAAATCTACACCTCCTCCCCCTCCGCCACCTACCACCACAAAATCGTTGCACAAATAACTTAACACTTCCCCACAATAAGTGTACAACTACCTTTTCTACTATTTCCTTGAAAACATCCGCGACACATTCATCTCCTTTTGCAGATGCTTCCAGGAATAGAGCTCTATGTTTGCGCGCAAATTTGAGTCCCTCTTCCCGACTAATGATTCGCTCTCTGTCGATTTTATTCCCAACTACAATAGTGGCAATGTTAGGATTATCACTATAGTTTTCAAGCTCCGCAAGCCAAGTCTCCAACTTAGCCAAGGATTCACGGTTCGTGACGTGATAAACTAACACAGCTCCCAAAGCCTNCTTTCTATAAAAGCTTGGAGTAAGACTCCGAAACCGTTCGGCACCAGCAGTATCCCAGAGAGCCAACTTATATTCAAGCCCATCAATATTCACCACTTTGCTCTTGAAATCCATTCCAATAGTAACATCGTAGTTATCGTCAAATTTATCGTGTACGAATCGACGGATGAGGCTGAAGATAAAATTTAGCGAGTAATTTACATGCCAACAAGTAATGTAAAATTCTTTTTGCGACATCATCCGTTTCAGTTAATCGTCGTAAAACCGCGTATCGTCATTCTGCAAAACCGCGTAACTGACATTGGCTGCCAAAAATTGGATTTGCTCACACAAGCTCTTGGCTCAATCCTTATCCATTCGTCCTGAAATATACCCACCAGAAATGCGATTGCTTTATAAAAACAGAGAACCATTTTGAAATATGAGTGTTTTTAAGCTCTGGAAAATAATTTCTACATTACATACGCAGTTTTGCATTTTGCTGATACGCGGGTTTGCATTTTGTTGATACGCGGTTTTGCACTTTAAACGGTGTAATAATTTTGCCAGATTTCCTACCTTGATTTTCCAACACCGCTTTCGCCAATTATCAAGAGTTTTATTGTTGTATCATTCATGTCAACTATATAATTCAAAGATTCTATATTATATCAAAACAAAATAATATATTTATCAACCACAGTATATGGGCTCTGTCACGTCAGTAATTACCCCGATATTTGGATCGCGATCCATATTGATGGATTGATGGATCGCGCACGAATGCTACATGTTCAATATTTATCGCGTCAATATTGATATAAATTTTTGTGCTGAAAGCTTATTATAACGCAAGAAAATATTTTTATTTTGTACGTATAATTTACAGAATGTAAATGTACAATGTAAATTAAAATTTGTTTTGCAAGATTTTAAGCCCCGAGAGCGAAGGCAGAGCCGATGTTCGCATTATGAGAGTAAAAGATGTACTGACGAAATGTATGGATCGCGTTTTGAAAGTGCTACACGTTCAATATTTATTGATGGTATTGCGATCCGCGATCCAGATTTCAAAATTTTTGGAAATTTTGCGATATGGATCACGATCCATCAATACTGCATGCTACACCGTCAATAAATATCGAGATACTAGGATCACGTCAATAAATAATGACCGTGTGACAGTGCCCTATACCTCCGTATATCCAGTAAACAAACTTACCGGCCGTCTTCACGTGCTGGCAAATCTCGCTCGCATGACGACGCATGCGAGAAACCGCACGTGTAGACAGCGTTGCCAGGTTGACGTTTTTAACGTCATTTGGACGTTTTTTGT
>NW_016188263.1:0-421 GCF_001687245.7 Rhagoletis zephyria
TTTACCAGATTTTTTTGCTGAACAGAAGCGTTTAGCAGGAGGCACATTGCTAGAGCTACCACCGCGTTTGGTACCAGAACTTGAAGAAGAAGAAGAAGGTTTTTTTGGCCGCCCTCGTGCAGGAATTGGTAAGGTGTAATATTCATTGACAACAAAAACAAAAACAATCAAACAAATAAAAAGTAGCTGTTTGCTGCAAAATGCCATTTTTAAATCTGTTAAATAAACAAAACAATTTTTTAATTATATTTTAATATTTTAAATTTCTTTTTTTTATCGCTGGGCCCTTAACTGAAGCCAAGAACACCTACGACCTCATCGGCAAGATTGCGAAACTGCTCAAAAAGAAGCACAACAACACTGTCTGTCTGACCATCAACCCCACCTCGACTACCGTCGTCGTCCGACCAACGATCTGCAC
>NW_016188263.1:473-4175 GCF_001687245.7 Rhagoletis zephyria
GGGGGGGGGGGGGGTCAGCGCACAGCCAAGAGCGGCGAGGTCAGACGTGACTTGGCTGTTGCCAACGTTTGACGACGAGGGTCTCGCGAACGCAATGAGCGGGGCCCGAGAAGAAGGGCATCAGGGTGAGCCGCTGGCCAAGTATTTTGATGGTGTAAGCGGTGCACCAAAAAGCCGTAAAAACGGCGAGGTCTGGCTTCACTTGGCTCACCAAAAACGCCCGCCGACTCGGACTTTGCAAGCGGAACGAGCGAGTTCCTCGTTTGCGGGCGTTTTTTAGTGAGCCAAGGGTGAGCCGTTGCTTAACGGATTCAATTTAACAAAAATCTTAGATTTAGATAAAAATAAGTGAGAGCACAACTGTGCAAAAAAAGTAGCAGTGCACAGCCCAAAACGGCGAGGTCTGACGACATTGTGAACGTCCACTGACTCGGGTTTTGCGAGCAGAGCGAGCGGGGCCCAAGTCGGTGGGCGTTCACAGTGCCCAAGTGTCGTCATGGTGAACCAATGGCCAAACTTTTAAGAAATGTTAGCAGTGCACAGTTAAGTGTGCAGTGCGCAAGCGAGCGTGACTGAACTCTTGTTTGTATAAATTTAATATAAAATTAACTCACTTGCAATTGAATTGAACAGTTTCAATAAAAAGTTTTTCTTGAAAGTGAAGTGGTAGCAATAGCAATCACCAAAAAAACACTATTTTTGCTGCTGTAACGGATCAGGATCTCAACAATGTTTAGTGGAAGAGTGCTCGAAGATGTATGTTGGGGAATGGTTTGAGCACAAAACAATCGCTGCGCGCTATGTGAAAGTACGTGTTTGTGCACGCGAACAGCTTACTGACAGAAACAGTGTATTTCTGGCTAAGAGAGCTGAACCAGCATATGCAAGGCGGCTAGCCAATAGGTGAAAGATGTGTGTAGAGAGAGAGAGAGAGAGAGAGAGAGAGAGAGAGAGAGAAAGAGAGAGAGGGAGAGAGAGAGAGAGAGAGAGAGAAAGAAGTAAACTTTATTAAACATAAAGAGTGTGTTGCCTATCGGTTTGTGGGATGCCGAGAGACACAAAGTACTACAGAGGGAGGTTTACATGGTTTGAATTAAAGTAGGAGTAGTGAATAGTAAAAATTATTACAGAAAACATTGCATCACGTACAAATAATACTGCCTCAACTCTCAGCTCATGTAAATGTGGCTGTGCAACATCGACAGTGAGTGGACTAGAGCGGACTCGGCTATAAAGGGCAGCAGCTTTTTATCAAAGCCGAATCTGCCAAAAAAATCAGCAATCTGTGTGCTGACTGTCCCGGGAGCACCAAACCATAGTCAAATGACTTCAAAGCTCCAATCGTGCTCATTGTCATCGTAGCTCCTTTTCAGGCTTCTAATACAGGGAGCATAAAGCGCTTCTTTTTCAGCCTGCATTTCTTCCTTTTCTTCTTCTTCTTCTTCTTATTCGAGAGAGAGAAAGAGAGAAAAAAAAGATAGAAAGGGAGAAAAAGACTGCAAGTGATAATTTTGGAGCGACGGGCATAGAGCTCAAACTCAACCCTTACGCACATTGCTGCGAAAACAGTTTCGTGCGTTTTAAGAGAAACTATAATTTAAGAAAAAGATTTTTTTTGTTTACTGTTGCTAAGAAGTATTGCACCGTGCATACATTGCTACGAACTCTTACTTCAGACAAGTTTGAAAGTTGCTTATGTTTTTTGTAGCAAATAGCACATTTCTTCATGAATTTTTCCTTCATACTTTATTTTTAGATTTTCCTACCAGCTCATTTTATGATTTAAAAATAATTTAATACAGGATGAGTTTTAAGTGTTGTCGCTACTTTTACCAAAAACAATATTTTAAAACAAATAAAAGTTTTTTTAAAAACAAAAATAATTTCAGTATAAATCACTGATCTATTTGATTTACAATTTTAAATCATTTAGTTTTGATTTGTAGCTCCAAAGATATCATTAAAAATTTGGAAAGTTCCAAAACTTTGTCTATTTGAAAACTATGCATTCTTATTAGGGTGGTCAAAATGCATACAAATAAATAGTGCAATGCATTTTTTTATGGCGCAGAACACATTTACTATCACAACAATTTTGTACAGAGCTAAATTAGTTTTAAAAAACTTAACTTTTGATCATTTTGTGTTTATTTTAAAACTTTTTCAATTATGTACTTTTTAAAAAAAAATTTAAAAAAACTTATCAGTAACAATGCACGTTTTACCAGTAATTCAACAAAAGTTAGCAAAAGAATGCATAGTTTTCCCATAGACAGAGTTTCGAAACTTTCCAAATTTTTAATGATATCTTTGGAACTACAAATCAAAACTAAATGATTTAAAATTGTAAATCAAATAGAACAGTGACTTTAATTAACAGTATTTTTGTTTTTAAAAAAAACTTTCATTGGTTTAGAAATATCATTCTTGGAAAAAGTAGTGACGACACTTAAAACTCACCCTGTACATGATGAGAATGTCGTTGGCAGTTCGCTTCTTTCTAGTAGGTTTCTAAAAATACAGTAGTGTTCGGCATTCTAGAGCATCACATTCTCAAACCAAGATTAAATTTTAACTCTACATATAAAGTAGAGATGAGTCTGACATTGGCATTTACGAGCAAGGCAAAACTGAAAGCCAGACAAGGGGAGTAATTTCACTGAATTTCACTGAATCGAAGCGGCAGACGTGAAAAACGGAAGCCTTGGCTTGTTATTTCAACGTTTGTTCGACCGTACACTCAGAGCAAATTGCTCTGGCAGACGCACATAGCAAAAAAGTAAAAACACAGTAATGATTTAGAGTAATCCTCCTGATTGTCTTAAAGTTTGTGCGTATCTGACATGATTAATTGCAATTGGCAACTGTTTCTGGCAAAGGGCTGATTTGAGTTGTGCAAATGTTAGCTTGCAACTACCTTCTGCCTGCTCCATTGTATGGTTGCGACCATTTATAGTGAAGATGATTTGTGTGCAGCAGTCTAATGATAAACTGTTGAATAAGAGAGAGCTTGCTTGAAGGGAAAGAATAAGTAGCAGAGCAAAGTGTATGTGCTTAGTAAATAAAAAGTACTGGGAAATGTGTGACGCTAGTGAAAGGCAGACTCGTGTGCAGTCTTGTAGTGAATGCAACTATCACTGTACTACTGTTCATTTTCGTTGGCAGTTCGCTTCTTTCTAGAACGTTTCTAAAGCTAGCGTTCGGCATTCTAGAACATCACATTCTCAAGCCAGAAATTATTTTTAACTCTACATATATTTGCAAAACCTTTAGTTTGATCAGTTGCAAGTCGACAGTGAACAAAACAAGTCATTTTAAAAATGAAATTTAAATTGTTTAGCGTAGTGGTTATTGTTATTCAAATTTTGGCAATATGTACAATCATTGCTGAAACTCGAAATGACATTCTTAACACCTATAAGTCAGCAGAGTGTCAAGGCAAATCTCGGTGCATCCCAGCAGTTTTTCGCTATTTACGTAAGTAAAGTAAAACATTAATTTATAATAAAATTTAATTAATAATTCGAAATTTCTTTTCAAACAGATACCCAGTCCAACGAAGAGTTTCTAAACTCAGAGAGAGCAATCTACTTTAAAGAATTGATAGGTGAAAACGAGCCAGATGCAACAAAAATGTTTAACGAAAAGTATTTTGTTTACAGCATCCTAGATTCATCTTTAGCTAAAAGTATCGTTGAGTCA
>NW_016188264.1:0-4175 GCF_001687245.7 Rhagoletis zephyria
CTTTGACACCATGTCTGAAATCCCACGTGATCTGTCAAATACTAATGCATGAAAATCCTAACCTCAAAAAAATCACCCGTTAGTATTGAGAGAAAGTATCGATACTAAGTATCGTGCTAAAAGTATCGATACCTACTTATATCGATATTTCTAACTATAAGAATTGGTTGTATAAAACACTATCACATATCTATGAATTTTTGTCAAAATAACTTATGTGGAATAAAGTGGAATAGAGTTACCCGCTGATTCCGAAAATCGGGTTAATTTTTTATACGCTTTCGAGACATTTTCAGTTTACCGATATTGAGCTTAAAATAAAAAATAGTTCCACTTAAACACGTACATATATCTTACGAACTAATTAAACAACCATAATGCGAAATACGGAAAATGAAACCTAAAAAAAATCTTTATAAATCCCACATACATCACATTCCGATAGGTATGATGTTTCTATGAGAAATAAATTAATCATTCTAGATTACCAGAAAATTAACAAAAAAAAGCATATTATTTTTTAATATTTTCATTGAGCTTTGTACCACGATTGTATATTAGGAAAAATTTAAAAGCAACAAAGTCTAAGCGGTAGAAGTTGTAGCACTATTTCGGAGATCACCACATCTCCTCATCAGACTTCTTTTTTTCTAGACTTCAGCAGGGAACGAACCTGCGAATTCGATGTTCAAAATCAGAAGCGTTCACCACTGAGCTATGACAAAAAAAAAAGAAGTCTGATGAGGAGATGTGGTGATCTCCGAAATAGTGCTATAACTTCTACCGCTTAGACTTTGTTGCTTTTNAACATTGACAAATAAAAAGCATATTATGTTTAACAATTGAAAAATTTTTGTTTTTGTGTAAGTTTTTGTTACTTGTGTTTAAGCCTGGTTCTTGCAAAAAATCAAATTACTAATGAACAAAATCGATGGATAAGTAAAAAACGAACGAGTGGTAGAGAGAAAATGCGCAAGAAATTTTTGTATGAAAGATGAGCAAGAAAGAGTGTACTCATTACTATTTTATTTGTCCATCGATTTTCTTCATTAGTAGCTTGATTTTTTTTTTTGCAACTGAAGAGGCTTTAACACAAATGCAAAAAATTCACACAGGATCTGTGAGTTTTTTAATTCTTCTCATAATAAAGTTTAATTTTCTTTTATTTTTTCATAAAAAAAAAATATGGCATGATTAATTAATTTCTCAGAAAGTGTTAGTCCGATCGAAAAGTGATGTATGTATGTGCGATTTGTGGACAATTTTCTTTAACTTTTTTTTCTTTAATTTTCTTTTTTTTAAATTAATTTAAATTAAATTAAATTAAATTAAAATACATCTTTTTATTTTCTTTTATTTCAAATAGTTTTTTAATTCTACTCATAATAAAGTTTGATTTTCTTTCATTTTTTCATAAAAAAAAAATATGGAATGATTAATTAATTTCACAGAAAGTGTTAGTCCGATCGAAAAGCCATGTATGCGCGATTTATGGACAATTTTCTCAGCTTTCAGTTTTCGTATCCATCATTACGATTGTTTGATTGGTTTATAAGAAATATGCGATTAAGTGGAATGACTTTGGTTTTAAGCTCAATAACGGTAAATTTAAAATATTTCGAAAGCTTATTCATAGAATAAAAACTCAACCCCAGTTTCGGAATCAGCAGGCGATTCTACACGGAGTTTGGAAAGGGGCATCCGTAGAACAAAAAAAACACTAATTTGTGATCCAGTGCAATTAAACTTAAGCAACAAAAAAATAAAATAAATTATGAAAACGTATCAATATACATATGAGCCGTTTATTTTGAAAGTGACATAAGTCATTTCCTCCTCTTAAGCTTAAATGGTTAGTTACTTATAACTGAATGCGCGTATAATTTTTTCTACCATCTTAAAAAAAATTTTAACTTTTTACCTTTTGCTGATGAAGTGGACCGAATAACTGATGTTTCGGATACAGGTAAAAGAATTCCGAAATCAAGCGGCACGAAATGACTCAGGCTACTTTCAAAATAAATGGCTCATATGGTGCGGCTATAACTTATTAGACCATTGTTTATACCTCAAGGACTGAATGGCTTCTCGATAAGTTTACTGAAATGTATTGTCATCACTCGGTAATAAAGTCAGAATGTTCCTTATTTGATACTGTATAACAGCGAAATCTAAACCGATAGGTTAATGGAATGGAATTGTGGGCGGCTGGAAAAACCAGCAATACAGGCAGTATTGCCCGTTGTACTTTAGACCTAGAGACAGGATTTAGAGGAAAGGGATATATAGGTGGAGTGGGAATTCATTGCTCCTCCAACGAACTGTTTTACAAATCTCAACATGATGCTTACTTGTGCTTTTAAAACAATTCAACTCCGTTGTCGCCTTTACCTTTTGTTATGTTATTCGTACAAGTGCTGTGATTCAACGCCACAAATTCCATTCTTGCCACCTGTTAACGAGCATAGCAATTGCTAAGCATTGAGCGCTTAATAGAATTCCTTGCAGGCTCCTTCATTTACATTCAGTGCTTCTAGAACAATAGACCGCCTTAGGTCTGTCACTACTTTCAGCCGAGGCTTTAAAAGCCCGACAATATGTGTCACAACTGCCTCATACTCATTTGGCTTTGCGCATGTGTGTGCGTCAGAGTAGTAAAAGTACTTCAGTAGCTCCTTGAACGGTTTTAATTAAGTTGCTAACATGCAAGAAGAAATAGAGTCCCATGACTCAAGTGTCGCAGAGAACAATCAAAATACTGCGGATTTTTCTTTACAAAAGCTATGCAAGTATACATCTTTGTATGCCAGTGAACAAAGAGTATATAAAAGAGTAGAACGACCAACTTTGTAAAGTAAAATCTTAATGAAAATTCCATGCGAATAGCAGGTAAATTGGCAGAATTTCAAAATTTTCAGTTATTCTTTACATATAACTATGTATGTATGTACATGTATTTGTACATTACAGTGGCCATAGCGTTGTATGAAAAATTTTATGGTCGTGAATTCGAAAGTTTTCGCAAAGAAAAGTTTAATTCTTATTTGTTCCGGTTTGACCATATAACTTTTGCAACAAGGAAAATTACAAAATTAAACATTGCTTTTGAAATTTTCATAATTCGAAACAAAAAACCTCCTCTTATGCATCCAAATGTTTTGCTTACTAAAAAGTATATCCTTAACTAAAAAAATATACTTCTCCGTGAGCTCAAAATTTCACGATTTCTTTCCGAGATTTTCGAATATCATGAGGAAATAAAAAAATAGGTGTCTTCTTTTTTCGATAAAGAAAGCCAAAAAATATATTTCCCCCCCAAAAAAAAAAATATTGAGGTGTAAATATTGTATGGAATGACCCATACATATGTAAGTTAAGTTTATAATAAAGAGCTTTAATAAGTTCTATAACACTGATAAATTTATGAATTTCAATATTTTACTTAATATTACGTCCAAAATTACTTTTACAATTGCTATGTGAGTATATTTGTCATTTAGGGGCGAGCGCGCGCACGTGGGCGTCATCATAATATTGTTATAACTTTGTAACTACTTGCTGTTTAAACCTGAAACTTTCCCAAAAACTTCCTTAGATATTCGTCTATAATCCTGCACTAAAACAAAAACAAAAGTTCAAACTTTATAACACAACTTTTGCATTTGAAAAAACTGCCTCCATAATTTTTATATAAAAGTTTAAAAGTCCGCCATTTTATTTTTAATAAGTATTAAAAACTGTACTTAAACTCAGTTTCTTAAGAATAATCTCTAGTTTATTGTGTAAAAATTTCAAATATATTGATATTAAAATGTCTGAAATATAGCGAGTTTAAATAAAAATTTCGCAAAAATTGGCTTTTTCCACCGGGAGGCATCATATATGGCAACCCTTTTAAGAACGAAAATCATATTACACATCTACAGGTCAAGCCCTTTCATTTGACACCTCATCTTTTAAAATCGAACGAACGATTCAGATTTTATGACTTGGTTATATATATTTAACGCAACCAAATTCGAGCTTGTGTAAGAAGTTTCACTTCAGAAATAGCACTTCGTCTGGAAATGACCCATTTATTTACATATCAACGGCTTTTCGCCTGCCGAATGAACTGTAAGTGCAACTACATATGTATGTAACGGGTGATTTTTTTGAGGTTAGGATTTTCATGC
>NW_016188265.1:0-4175 GCF_001687245.7 Rhagoletis zephyria
GCTAAAACCGATAAATTTCGTAAGATATTTTATAAATAATAATACAAAGTCTACTGAGAAAATCGTCAAAATCTATGCTGTATAAGCTTTATCTCCTATAGCACTGATTGTTAAGATACCAGTTTATGCCATATATCTCCTTTATGTACGAAACTAAACCCAATAAATTGTGTTACCGGTTTACGTACCGATCACATAGCGGTGAAAATCACTTAGATTGGTGTCATATAAAGTATATCTTCCATACCTCTGATTGTTTAAATGCGATTTTTTATATAAGTATGTAACTCCTCTATCGATGTATGCAGATGTATTCAAAAGCAGTAATCTGTCAAAGTAAAATTTGCAGATGTTCATGAAAGGTATGAAGCCTTCGGCATAGCCGAAGACAGCGCTGCTCTTACTTGTTTTTGTTAATTTGATGTTCCTACGGTTTTTCTATATTGCACTGAGTTTTTTAAATAATTTTAAGAAATAATCATATTTTGCAAATTTCAAAGTCCCGGGGGTTAAAACCCCTCCGTTTGGAGGGAAATATGCATAAAAATTTGCTATCATTTAGTTTACGATAATAATGGTAAAAAATATTTTAATATCTCTGTAAAACTTGTTTATTGAGGTGGCCTAATGGTGACGACATTGCTTTTCCTTGCAATTAGAGGAACGAAGGGTATTACGGATTCAGCGGCTATTGGGGACCTATTAAAAAATCGAGAGTCATTTAAAATAGCGATTCAAGCAAATACTAACTCTGTGAAGGGAAAATATAAATACATATACATATAAAAAAAAGTACGTGCGCCTGGGCCACACTGTAGAAGTGAAACTTACGCTACTTATCTATCTATATATACACACATCTGCTTTTGCTTAAGGTTATATTTTTTCGCTTTTTTTCTATCAATGTAGATCCCTACCTCTACCACTGTTCGTTTTAATAACATTCAGGTTATTCTGTTTTTCGATTATCTTCATTTTTATAATATACTCTATCGATAACAAAATCGATTATAACGTCCATCAAAATACCGATACCAAAATCGATGACAAATTCGATAAAATTTCAATAGCAACATCGATAATACCATTGGTAGCTAAATCGATTAGAAAATCGATAAAAATATCGATTAGAAAATCGATAAAAATATCGATAACAAAATCGATAAATATCGATAACAAATTCGATAAATGTCGATAACAAAATCGATTTATATCGATAACAAATTCGGTAAATATCGATAACAAAATCGATAAATATCGATAACCAAATCGATAAATATCGATAACAAAATCGATAAATATCGATAAAACATCGATAAATATCGATAACAAAATCGATAAATATCGATAACAAAATCTATAAATATCGATCACAAAATCGGATAAATATCGATAACAAAATCGATAACAAAATTAATAAATATCGCTAACAAAGTCGATACATATCGATAACAAAATCGGTAAATTTCGCTAACAAAATCGATAAATATATCGATTATTCTATCGATAAGTCTCGAGAATCCCGAAAATCTCTAAAATCCCAAAATAGTTCCCAGATTGAGTCTCTGTGTCTCTCTCTATATCCTTTCCTTTTTAATTACCTCTATTTTAATCTTTTTCCCCTATCTTAATCTTTGCTTTTATCGGTATTCTCATCCTCCTCTTTGTCTTTACTTTTATGTTCATCATTTTTGTCAGCTACATATTCTCCTTCACATTTGTTCTTATATATATAAGCAAAGTGTTTAGATTTACCTCGGTCTTCATTTTTGCCTTTATCTTTACGCATCTTTGTTTTTGTTGATATTTTTACCTTTGCCTTTATCCTGTTCTTAATTTATGTACGTAGTCACCTTTACTTTCATTCTTGTATCGGTCTTTTTCGAAGTGTTATTCTTTAACCTTTTGTTAGCAAATTTTTGTTAAATTTATACCATATGCATGCACATAAGAAGCACTTGTTTCAGCTCCAACCATTTCCGTTGCACCATTTCCGTTGCATCATTTCTGTTGCATCATTTCCGTTGCATATACACAAGAAGTACTTGTTTCAGCTCCAATTATTTCCGTTGCACCATTTCCGTTGCACCATTTCCGTTGCATCACTTCCGTTGCATCATTTCCGTCCCAACCAGATCCGTGTGCAATTTCCTCTGAATTAGCCAATTTACTCCCATCCAACCAACCGCCACTAAAGAAGTTTCACTTCAAAAATTTCAGTCAAATATTGTGTTTGAAAAGATATTATATGTAGTAGATATGCATTGGATTTCACCCCTTGCGATGAAAGGATTGCGTGCACTTTAAGATTTAAGTTTTCAACTAATATGAAATGTACGTTTTATGTAAAGTTTTATAATTGCATGCTTGTTATTTATTTTTAAAAACATACACAATATATTTATTTATTTTACTGCTATAATACTTATCTGCATGTAATATGCTGTTCTTTGAATTTAAGATGAAGGATCTAGTTTTGTACAAGAATTCAATGTAAAGTTGGTGTAACAAAATAACAAAATAAAAAATTTTATTTCGCATGTTCCGCATTTTTTCTAAAATACAAAGCGATGAATCTTAGATTATCCATTAAAACCGAGAAAAAATCAGATTTCCGTGTTTTCTACAGAAATATTTCCTTATGTGGTCCAGAATACGCTTTGCTACCTATTTAGTTATGGTTTGGCAAAATAATTCAATGTATCTCATTAGAGAACGAGCCAGAGAACGCAAACAAACAACAACAAACGTCTCGGTATCGTTTAGTTTCGCTCATACAAGATAACGAAGCACAACAGATTCAAATCACTCGGAAGCATTTTGAAGAATATTACCGAATAGCGGCTTACATACCGTACCTAGATCTTTTCATTATTAGTCTGTTCCTTTGAACTTCGGACTAAAGCCTGTGGAACAGTCAAACTACAATTTTACTCTCTCAAGTGAGAGAAAAAGGAGAACAGATGCAGAAGTGCACGGGAACGCAAAAAGCACTATTTCCTGTAAAAACGTCAGTCGGTTTGTTTACATGTCATTTGTACAACACTCACGGTGGGCCTGAACCAACTTTAAATCGAAGGTCATAGCACATCATTTTTTATTGCTAATTCGTGTTATTTATGTTATAAATAATGTGTAAAAATTTTATAGCCCATAACTTGTCGAGCCGTTTTTGAAAAAACTCATTTTAAATAAAAATTATTCGTTTTCTTTTAAAATTTTCATACATACATATTAAGCATTACATTGGCCCTTTTTAAAAATTGTAATGTGAAGGAAACACTATTAAGGCTACGATATTTATTTTTTTATGTAATACGTAATTTGTTAAAAAAATACACGATATTTTATAAACAACTAAATTTTTATTATTGAAGAGAACTGTACCGGGTATAAAGTAAATTTTTTATTTACTAGTATTGCCCAGTTGTCGGAATTCGACATCTTTTTTCATACAATTTTGAATTTTATCTGACTTTGAACATCGAATTCGCAGGTTCGATCCCTGCTGAAGTCTAGAAAAAAGAAGTCTGATGAGGAGATGTGGTGATCTCCGAAATAGTGCTATAACTTCTACCGCTTAGACTTTGTTGCTTTTTCAATTTTCCTAATAAACAATCGTGGTACAAAGCTCAATAAAAATATTAAAAACTAAAAAAATTATATTTATGATCAGATTTGTTTCACTTATAGAAGACATATTAGTAACATAAAATTTGGTGTAACTTTGTAGCCCTGTCGTGTGATGGAAAAATATTGGGCTTTGGCCCAGTCTTGATCAAAACCCGCATGAAACCGCCATTAGACAAGGAATATTATCTTCTGTTGTAAATCTTCAAGATACTTTCTCAACCGTTAACGATTATGATGAAAAAATAAAGAGTTTATTTAGATGTGGACAATTTAGTTTTTATTCTCCAAGAGGCTCTCAGACAGATATAATCGAAAAATTTATTTATACATGCATATTTTTTATAAATGAAAATCGAGGTTCCTTTTTCGGTCTAATTTCAAAAGCAACTGAAGAAATTTGGAGGAGACTTGATAGAATTAGCATTAATCAATCCGGTATTAACGTTCATAATTCGATTTTAAGTTTTCCTGTAAATTCGCTATAAATTTTGTTGGTGGACTTCAAATGTAATTCGCATAAAGGAGTTAGTATTTGTGACAGG
>NW_016188267.1:0-4174 GCF_001687245.7 Rhagoletis zephyria
TTTTTTTTTGCAAATGTTTAACTTAAAACCTAAACATTACTCCTTTCGCCTCCCCAAGCATTTCATTTCGATTTACCCTGGCCTTATGTTAATCACTGCCTGCCTGCGGTTGGTTGTTTTAATAAAACTCTTTTGGCCTGCACGTAATTGTTTTTATCCTCACATCCCCCTTCCATGTATGTGGCAAATTTTTTACGGGAATGAATGCAAATTTACACTTTAGAACAAGTATGCAAATTAAATAGCTTCATGATGTCTTTTTAAAATACCTGAGTCAATGCAAAGTGTACATTCAGCAGATGACAGCTTTTGTTTTAATTTATTACAAGTGTGTACTGGAGATAGCTCACTGTCAGACTGGATATAAAAACCGGAAGTTGAAATTCACTTGATTAGCAGGTGCAGGTCCTCTTCGTAGAATCAAAAGACATTATTTTCTCAAAAAATTATTTTTGTTCATAGATATAATTTTTTTCGTAAAAAGGATTAAATAAAATTTTCAATTAATTAATTTTTTTCTCTACACCCTAAGATATTTATAATGACTTTTATTAAATGTTTATTCCCAAAGGTAAAGGAAAACTAATTTTGTTATCCAAAAAATCTGCAAAATTTTGTATTATGTACTGGAATTAACATTTTCTATTAAAAAACAGCGTTTCCCAAATTACGTCTTACGTAAAAATTATTGTTTTTGCAAAGAAATTCTTAAAAACAATTTTTTTTTCTAAAACATTCAAATTTTCTCTAAACGTAAATTTTTTCCGAAATAAAAAATTTTACTGGAAAAACAATTTTCTTCTCCAAAAAAATCTTTGTGTCCAGAGTTGGGACCTTTTTTGTAACTTGAATTACCATCCTTTTTTCTAAAAAAAGTCTTTTTCCCAAATTATGTTTTTATTTAAACTATTTTTTCCAAAAACCTTTTTTTCTAAAACATTTAAACTTCTTTAAAAATTTTCTTAATTTGATATATAAATAAATAACGTTTTACTGCAAAAATAATTATTTCTCTCGGAAAATCTTTGTTTCCAATATTTGGAAAATTTTTTATAATTTTACTTATCATATATTTTTCTTAAAAAACTTTTTTCCTAAATTTTGTTTTAGCGTTATTTTTTTCACCCACAAAATTCTAAAAAACCTAAAACCTATTCTAAAACATTCAAGCTTTCTTAAAAAAAATCCTTAATGAGATGCATATTTCCAATTTTGATATTTTTTTTTTAAATTACCATTTTAAAAAAAATTCTTAAAAACATTTATTTTTTTTAAACGCTAAAATTTTCTTTAAAATTGTCTTAATTTGATACATTAATTTTTTCCGAAATAAAAAGTTTTACTGGAAAAATTATTTTTTCCACCGGAAAATGTTTGTTTCCAATATTTGTGCAATCATTTTGTAATTTGACTTAACATATTCTTTCATTAAACATTTTTTTCCCAAACAAATTCTTAAAAACCTATTTGTTCTAAAACATTAAAATTTTCTTAAAAAAAAATTCTTAACTTGATAAATTTTTCTAATTTTGATAAAAATAATAGTCCGTACAAAAAAATTGCAAGAAAGTCTTTAAAAGTGAACTGGTTAGAATATATGGTATGCATGTATGTATGTATGCATGAAGGTATGAATTCCATGCAAGTCTTGCAATGTTTGCACAGTTGTGCTGTCGCATACATATGTAAATTTATGCGTATTTAAACAAACGCAGAACGACTATTTGTTTGAATAAAGTGGCTTGTTGTTCTTTCTCTACTTTGTGGTGTTTTTTTTGTTATTTTTTTTTTTGTTAAGAAAACGACCCTGTATGGACGAGCGAACGTGCATTTGTAGCAAATTCACATATTTCGCACGCATATGCGCACATGCGCAACATGCCGCAGCTGAATGTGAGCAGGAAGCAAAAGCAATGAACAGCAATTGAAGAACAAAAAGTTACCAGATCATCACATCATGAAGGCAGCGAAAAACCAAGGTCGAACGTGCATGCCACACATACATAAATGTCACACATACATACATACATATGTAGCCCGTCGCCTGTATGTACTTTCCCGCCGCCAACAGAGCCATGCACTTCTGGCGCCCATATGTTGCAGCGCCTGCTTCCGGCTGGGTCACACGAATTGGGTTTTTGCAAATTTCCACGAAAAATATGAATGAGAAGCTAGCTGGCAAAAAGTAACGAATGGTTCACAGTACATACATATGTATGTAACTATGTGTGTCTAATAATTCATTTGCTTGCAGAGTGACACGCATGAGGGCCACCAAGCAGCACTGAGTACGAAGTCGAAGGAAGAGTCATTGTTGGCAAGTCGACATGTGACCCGCTCGAGGAGTCGCTTTGACGCCAGAGCATCATATGTTGGCGTGAAGAGAAGTTTCACTTGGCAATTTCACAAAGTGCTGGCATCATATGGTACATACATACAAATGCAAATACACTCATACAGACATACTTGCATATAACGCCTCAAAAATAAATGCATTTAAATTTGAATACCAACCAATTTGCCACACAATTCATTGCCATTCACACATGCATATCTACATACAGATGGGGCAATCCATGCCAAATGGACCATTTTAAATTATTTTTTTTAGTGATTTTTGATGTGGATGAATTTTGATCAAAACTTTTCAATTTACTACATGGAATAACAATACAAAAATTCTGCAGGATTTAGAAAAATTAAAATTTTTTGGTTCAAAAGAACGGATAGGACTCGAAAATGCCCTCTTATTCAATTTTATTTTTTTTAAGCTAATAAACTTTGAAGCACTACTTTTGAGGATGTAGTCGCGTATATATTAGTTCTTAACGCATAATTTTTTCAAAAATAAATAGTGAAAATTTTTAAGGAAATTCAAGGATACAATTTTGAAAGGTCCTTTTTGAATACCTATTCGTCCTTATCTTTTTTAATTCTACAGAATTTTCTCTTTAATGTAATACCCATATTGTCACTCAACATTTTTTTTTTTGAATTTTTTTAATTAATAACACAGGTTTACACAAAAAAAAAGTTTCTGCATATTGAACCAAATCTTTACGTCTCTATGTTATTCGACGAGCTGTCAAATAGGAAAAAAATTTATTTAATAAAAACAAAAATTTAATTGTTGCTGAATCCGAATATGGGGGTCCCTTAATTCTTCAAGGGCGAATTCTGAAGAATTGAATTGAATTTTCAGGTTTATTCAATGAATTTTTCGCTACTTGATTTTCAAATGTACTCGAACCAGACGTGATGGAGGCTAACAGTCCTGTAAACCTGTATAATCTGTTTTTAAATTACAAAGACCTTTTATAAAAAATCCTGTCGTCACAGAAGAATTAAAAACGCCTCACTATTTTTTGTACCTGTATAGTTTCGAGCATAAATTGATTTTTTGTGTGTATGTAAAATTGACTGTCGCACGGTGTCATACAAAAAAGTTCTGCCAAAAGAAAAAAAATAAAATGCTTTTCGAAATTTATGCAATAATCTCAATTTCACAATTTTCGGAATTTTGAAAGTTCATTTTTTGAATATCTCAAAAAATATTATTCCTACAAAAATGGTTTTGCTCGCGTTTTAAAGGGCTTTATGACTATAAAGAAAAAATTATAAAAAACTCGAAAAAGTTACAGAATTTTGAAATTAAAAAAATTTTAAATCCAAAAACTTATAAAAATGTTTGGCAATTTTATTTTATTTTTTAATACGTACCTGCACATAAGCATTTTTAAATTTTTAAACAATATTTATTTGCAAACTCTAAATAAAGTTAGGCTAAACAATTTTTATTAAAATTAAATTTGTTTTTAATTTTGAGTTCGCAATAACTTTTTTCAATGTTAAAAAAATTATCTTTAAGATCAGTTATAGGTACTGTATAAAAAAATGTTGCTTATAATTTATATAAGATTTAGCTTATACGATTTTTTAGATTTTAAAATTTCGTAATTGTTTTCATTTTTTCAATATTTTTTAAATGTGTTTATATACGCAAATAGCTCCAAATATCACCTTTAAAATGAGACCAAAACCATATTTATAACTATAATAGTTTTTGAGATATAAAAACAAAATTACTTGCAAAAATCCTGGAAATTGTGAAATTTTGAACTTTCGAAATTGTTTTTATACCCGAGCGCACTTGTGCACAAGGGTATATTAATTT
>NW_016188270.1:0-4174 GCF_001687245.7 Rhagoletis zephyria
AGTAAAGGAACGCAAAAAACCAAATTTTTAGTCCAAAGAATGGCAACAACAAAACTAATGTCAAATAAGAACAGAAATGTATGTACAAAACACATTCACACAAGCACAAGCACAATAAACACTTGCTATATCAATTATTTTTTGCCTTCTTCCAATTTCAATTCATTTCTTTTACTTTTTAGATTATTCTCACTTTTAGCGTATTCTTTAATTTCCGTTAATTTAAATTCAGTTGAGTTTGACACTTTTCAGGATTTTGCCAGAAAAAATTCTTCTGACTAAATCTGACTACTTCGGACTGATGAGAGTCACTCTCACTGACTGTTGCTCTCTCATTTTTGCTGTCATTTCCGAGTTAAGGAACGCTTTTTGGACTAAATCTGACTACTTCGGACTTTTTCTGACTATTTCTGGGAGATAAGGAACGCTCCTAATACGTAAAGAGCCGCTCACCGCTGAGAGAGCGGGCTTTGATTTACGTTCTCTTAGCTTGGTGAGTGCAGCAGAGAAAAGCAAGATTGAAATAAATTAAAATAAGCTAGAGTGCGCTTGGTACGTGTGGACTGTATTGTTCGATAAATAGCAGCGACTCTCTTAGCTATTATACGAATAGTTGCAGAAAATGCAACTGGTAAAAATGTTTATATGTGCTAACGTATGTACATATGATATATGGGAAATAGTGCGCTTATGTTTTTCGGCAATTTGTTTAGCCAAGTTCAACGAACTATGCGACCAACGGCAAAAATTGGTAAGCAGAGGAAAGTATGTGATTTTAATGTGCTAATATTTTGTTCTTGCACAGTGGGACACAGTAGGCATATAAACTGCAACGGAATTTATTTTGGGGTATATATCAGAATTTGTATATATGTACATATACCTATATATATATATATAAGATTGGCGGTAAGTGGAGATATACCGCTTTCCGGAAAACGGAGTGTTTCTACCAAAATTCAATAGCGGCAAATTGCCGATGTGAGATTTTTGGGCGGCAAGAAAATATCCGCAATTTTAGTGAAACCGTTTTTGGCGAGAATAAATACGCCTTTTATGAAATTATATATATATATATGTATGTATATACGTATGTATGCCCGTTGGCAGTTTATTAGAAATAATATAACTTTTAAGAATATGAAAGTTATATTTATTTCAATTTTTAAGGAAATTAAAAATTTGCCGACTTACTACTTTCCTTGATTTATGTAGCGATGAATGTATGTAAGTCCTTTTTGCGCCGGGGTCTTCTTGTGCTGGTGTTGTTGTTCCCGCTTATGTTTATGACGGCTGCTGATGATGTTGATGGCTTCTGGTGCTATTGATAGCTGCTGATGCTGGACGGTTTTTTTTTCACAGTTTTTTTTTTTGTCTTATTTGTGTATGCTTACGTGCACTTTTTTAACACTATTGTTTGTTGTTTATTTAAATTTCAAAAATTTATAATTTTTGTCTTTTTTGTTTTTGTATATGTACGTGCACTTTCACCACTTGGTTTATAGTTTTTGGCGTCGTATAAACGAACGAGCGAGTGGAATTTAATTTGTTAAATTTAGTTACATTTTTTTTCTTTAGGAGCTGGGCCACGGTTGGCTGCGAAGGACCATGAATACTTCTCGCTTGGTCCCTTCGCACTCACCTCTTTACGCACACAAACTTTTTCCGATAAAGGAAAGGCTTTTGGTTCAGATCAGAAATTCACAATATTTTTTGGGTTTATTTGTACACCACAATTGAATTTGATTTACAAGCGTTTTTATTATTGACTCTTGTAATAATGCTAAATGGGCGCGTGCGCGATGTCCGACGTTAATAGCTGAACTGGTTTTGGCATAATTTGGCACGATGATGGTAGGCGGCCGTGCGCGCTCGGTAATTATTTTCGGAGTTGACGTAGGTCAACTGCCAAACTGCTGCGGCCAAGGATTGCGCGCACGGCCGTCGGATTGCGCTTTAAGCGGCGGCTTAAACACTTCGTTTAAATTTCGTATAGACAAATTGTGCGTTTTTAAATTCATATGGAGTAAAACGATTATAAAAATTTTTGTTCAAAATATTTTTTGAAAACGTGCGTTTCACTTGTTTCATTTTCTCAGTGTAGTTTGGTCGGAATGAATTTTTATTTGCCAGCATGCGCGCCCGACGCCCGCGGGCATGCGAAATTCGAGCATGAGAAATAAAAGTGGAATGATTTAAACGTGCATTTCTTTCTGGGCAAGAAGTCAACACGGATTGCGCGCGATCCAGCCACGCGAGTCGGGTTCCGCACGCTGGCAAATAAAAATTTATTCCGATCAAACTATATCGAAATGCACCCATTTTTTTCATAGATAAATGTAGAAAGGTTTATTACATAAGTTGTTGTTAAAAATGTTTGTCCACGAGGCGCAGAAATTGCTTAAAAGTTAAATTCTTCATAAAAAAATGATTGAAAAGCAAAAAAAGAATATTTTTGTAAACAAGTAATTTCATTGCATAGTTTAGTGTTTCTTAAATCTGCACCCAAAAAATTTTTTTCATTTGGACACTTACTTTCAAAGGAAAATACAAATTTCCAAAACACTGCAAAAATTTTCCATTGTTGATTAAAAAAAATCTATTTGGAATTTTGCAACAAAAATTACACAGTGTACTGTTCGAGTACAAAACTCGGCCCTGCCTGAATATCATTGAAAAAATTATGAAAAAAAAATTTCCATCGATAACTTAAATTTGTGACACACAGTGGCTAGAGGCGTCGCCTGAGTGCATTCTTTCATATATTTATGTATGTGCCAGTTTTACCGTTATATATTTTTTATATACTCGTTTATTCCATGGGGTTCATGCTTTATTTAAATTTAAAAAATTAAATTACTATACCGTTTTAAAAATCTGAAAATTCACTGCGGGAAATTTTTTGATTATCTTTTTGTCTTCGCCTTCTCGTTTTTGCCTTTATAAGTTTTGAAAAAAGGTTTTGAACGAACCATTATATCACATTCCTAAGCAAGTTTTGAAAGAATATTTTCGATACTAAATTTTATTAAAGCAAAATGTTGAAATCAGCTTCATATAGAAACAGTGTCATAGTTAATTAAGAAAGAGATGTTCTTAAATATCATAACTTTACGACACTCACATATTGACTAGATTTGACTATTTATTTTATTATATTTTAATTTGAATTGTTTGTTTATAGAAATATAGTTTATTCCATAACAAACACTAACTGAAAATAAGTTTATTCTTTGAACAACATTAAAAAAATCGACAACTTTCGTAAAAATTTCGAACTTTCTATTTCAATTTTATCTCTAAATATTTTGCAGTTTTTTAACTCATTCAACTTTAGTCTAACAAAGTGCAAATTTAAAGTACCTGTGATTTACAGTTCATGTATGGCATATTTTTGACGATGTCGGTAATTTTCTTCCATATTATCTAAGTATGTTCGACGATTTTTTAATGAAGAAAATGAGCAACGCCTTCATCAAAAAAAAAAAATAATATTAAAAATCAACGATAAGTCGCAGCTATGTAGTTTAAAAATGCGCTTTATTTGAATTGATCGGGCTACAACACGGCATACTCAAAATATGTATTTATGTCAAATCTAATTAAAAAGCTTTACGAAAGTTTGTTGATTTTGTTAATGTTGCGCAAAGATTAAACCTTGGATTTATACGGGTTTTGTTAAACTGCATTTGTATAAACAAATAANTAAAAATGCGCTTTATTTGAATTGATCGGGCTACAACACTGCATACTCAAAATATGTATTTATGTCAAATCTAATTAAAAAGCTTTACGAAAGTTTGTTGATTTTATTAATGTTGCGCAAAGATTAAACCTTGGATTTATACGGGTTTTATTAAACTGCATTTGTCTAAACAAATAATTAAAATTATATAATTTTACGATAAATGGCCAATCTAGTTAACATGTATAAAGTTTTGATAAGCACTTCATAATAACTTAAAAAAATTTGTATGTTAAGACGTGTATCTTAAAATATCTGCCTTGACATTTATGTTAAAAGTGTAAAATATGTAAATGTACCTACANTGGCCAATCTAGTTAACATGTATAAAGTTTTGATAAGCACTTCATAATAACTTAAAAAAATTTGTATGTTAAGACGTGTATCTTAAAATATCTGCCTTGACATTTATGTTAAAAGTGTAAAATA
>NW_016188271.1:0-4174 GCF_001687245.7 Rhagoletis zephyria
ATAGATAGATGACTCAAGGGAATGCTTCGAACTATATCCGCTTAATTCAGAGAACATGCTTTTCATGTGAGCGTTTTCAAAATATCTAAATAATTTGTATGTGCAAAATCCCATTGTGATACACGAAATACAAAGAAATTTAAATTAATCAGTTTCTACCTACCGATTATCTTTTGACTTACGGATTCCTAAAAACACACCACTCTTTTAAGGCACAAAACTCCGCGAGAAACGTTTAACCACGTAACATAGATAATGTTCAAGACCGTTTTCAATATGTACGAACGACACTAATTACTATTTCAGTTGAAAAAAATATCAATAACGAAAAATAAACACTGGCATACATATGTTGATGCCATTGAAAAGCAAAATTGTATTCAAAAGAATTTGGTGCAAAGTAAATTTTGATTGCAAAAAGTGGTATATTTTTTTCGTCCAAATTTCAGTTTTGATAAAATATAGCCTATGTTACGTCCGAGATCACTGTCTAGATACCAGATAAAGCCCCATGAAAATCCATTCAGTAGTTCCGGAGATTAGTGAGTTCAAACAGAAACACAATCTAGAGTTTTATTATAGTATAGATAGATACAATTTTTGTTTTTTTTAATTTTTTTTTGTGGCTCTTTATAGAATTTAGAAGGGGGACCGAAATTGCGCATATGGAAACCGAAACTGTGCAAGGTATGCTTTATTTCGGTTTTTGCCATATGCATTATTTCGGTTTTCAACCGAAACTGTGCGTGTATGCATTACTTCGTTTTTTTTTATACCCGAGCGCACTTGTGCACAAGGGTATTATAACTTTGTTCACATAACGGTTGTTTGTAACAGGCAAAACGAATCGAGATAGATATAGACAAATGTATACATAAATGATCAGAATGAAAAGAGAAATCGATTAAGCGGTGACTGTCTGTCCGTCCGTCTGTGCACACGATAACTCGAGTAAAAATTGAGATATCTTAACGAAACTTGGTATGTGAACTTCTTTCCAGCGTAGGACGGATGGTATTGAAAATGGGCAAAATCGGACAATAACCACGCCTACCTCCCATATAACGGTAATTTTCAGAAATACGAAAACTGCGATATTTTAGTAACTACTAAGATTATTCACTCAAAATTGATATTTACAACAATTTTTAGACGAAAAATAAGAATATTATAAATTTTTGGAAAATGGGCGTAGCCACGCCCACTTATGGTTACATGTGTATATCTTGGTAACCGCTGCACCAATTTCTTCCAAACTTGGCACAGTTGTTAGTCTTACTACAGCATACAAAATGGCCAAAAAGTTTTAAAATCATACAATAACCACGCCTACCTCCCATATAACGGTAATTTGGAGAAATACGAAATCTTAGATAAATCAATAAATATTAAAGCTAATTTACTCAAAATTGATGCTTGCAACAATTATTTACCAGGAAATACGTTTATGATAAAGTTTTGGAAAATGGGCGTGGCACCGCCCACTTATGATCACATATATGTATCTCGGTAACCGTTCTACCAATTTGTACCAAACTCGGTATGGTTATTGTGCTTGCTACATAAAAGAAAACCGTTGAAAATTGTTGAAATCGGACTAAAATTACGGCCGCTTTTCATATAACGGTAAATTTCAGAAATGCTTGAAACTGCAATATTTCGAAATTTAAGGACGCTAATTTACTCAAAATTGATACACCCCGGCTTACCATCTAGCGGTAGGTTTCGGAAAGGTGAAAATCATATACTTAGTACCTGCGCCGGGTATTTAATGAACTTAGACTTTCTTACTTTTTTTTCATATGCATTATTTCGCTTTTAAAACGAAAGTATGCATATGCATAATTTCGGTATTTTCTCATATGCATTATTTCGTTTTTCAACCGAACTGTGCATGTATGCATTACTTCGGGTTTTTCATATGAATTATTTAGGTTTTCAACCGAAACTGTGCATGCATGCATTATTTCGGTTTTCAACCGAAACTGTGCATGTATGCATACCTTCGCCTTTCACATGTGCATTATTTCGGTTTTCATCCGAAACTGTGCATGTATGCATTACTTCGTCTTTCACATATGCATTATTTCGGTTTTGAACCGAAATTGTGCATGCATGCATTATTCCGGCTTTTAATATATGCATTATTTCGATTTTCTAACGAAAGTGTGCATATGGATAATTTAGTTTTTTCTAATATGAATTATTTACTTCTACTTAGTAAGGGTTTTAATCCCTAAGCGCGGCCGAAAGCCGCCTAAGAAGAAAGAAATTCTGCGCAAAAATATTTCCGGCCCCCTCTTCCGGCAACACAGAAAGGAGGATTCTGCTTAGTAAGGGATCTAATCCCTAACCGCGGCCGAAGGCCGTCTACGCAGATAGAAGTTCTGCCCAAAACTACTTCCGTCCCCCTTTTCCGGCAACAACACAGAAAGGAGAATTCTACTTAGTAAGGAATATAATCGTTAAGCGCGGCCGAAGGCCGCCCGCAGAAAGAAGTTCGTTTTCATATATGCACTATTTCGGTTTTTGTCATATGCATTATTTCGGTTTTGAGTCGAAACTGTGCATGTATGCATTAATTCGGTTTTTGTCATATGCATTATTTCGATTTTGAACCGAAACTCTGCATGTATGCATTACTTCGTTTTTCTCATATGCGTAATTTCGGTTTTCAAACGAAAGTGTGCATGTATGGATTATTTCGGTTTTTTCATATGCGTTATTTCGGTTTTCAACCGCAACTGTGCATATATGCATTATTTATATTTTTTTCATATGCATTGTTTCGGTTTTCAAACGAAAGAGTGCATATGCATAATTTCGGTTTTTCTAATATGCATTTTTGCGGTTTTCAACCGAAACTGTGCATGTATGCATTATTTCGGTTTTTTTCATATGCATTATTTCGTATGCACAGTTTCCATATGCACAATTTCAGGCTGCAAATTTAGAATTTACATGTGGCTCTTTTTGGTCTCGGGCTTGCCCACCCCTGGTCTATATGAAAGCGCTCTAGGAAAATTTTTAGTTCATTTTTATGCTGGGTTAGCCCGTTCGCATTCCAAAAAGAAATTTGGATATTATACTTGGTTTAGCTAAATTGGCTTGAAGTAATAGATTTTGATTTTTAATCAAATATTGTACCCTGCTCTGCATTGCCATCATTTGCTCCTGCTTAATTTTCATAAAGTTATTTATAGTAGCTTCTATGCTACCAAATAGAGCTTGTGTCGGAGGAGTATTTTTCAGAATTTGTGCATATAAAGTAAAATTATTAACACAGGCAAGCGTTGGCTTCGCAATTTATGGTATAGGGTTATGCCTAATAGGAATATTTTTGGGATTGTTTTCTCTTTCATTGAGATATAAAGTGGACGACCTCTATAATTAGCAATGTGATTTCCACCGCAGTTACTGCACTTTTTGGTTTTGCACATTCCTTAGAAGTGTGTAAATCCCCACAGATAATACACACACCAGGTAAGGTGGGTGCAGTAGTGACTTGTGTGACCATTATTCCTGGCAGTTGTAACATTGAACAGGGCTTATGGGGTTCTTCTACGGAGATGTTACGGTGTAGAAGATATCGAAATCGAAATATTTGATGCACTTCCTCTTTCTTCAGGTTATGAAAGTCAGGTTCTAGCATTATTCTGAACATCGGTTGAGTGATTTTTTCTTTATTTTTGATGTTCAAAACAACACGCAACTTAAAACCTCCTTCCCTAAGAGCATCTTCTATCACTTGTGAGTTCACGCTGGACTCGATGCCTTTTATGACAAATTCTAGGCCTAGACTCCTTTTAAGTTAATAAGAGTGAAACGACTTCTTACATTTATCAAACTCATTGGTAATTTTACGAAAATATCTTCGTTTTGAGTCTGAATTTTCCCTTCGCGTATATTACCATTTTTAATAGAAACAACATGAAAACTATTTTTCGCTACTTGTTTTAGGAGAGTATTTACCAGAGCATTAAAGCTTTGTTCTCGTGGATAAATAGGTAGAGGCTTGTATTTTTATACCCGAGCGCACTTGTGGCACAAGGGTATATTAATTTTGTTCACATAACGGTTGTTTGTAACAGCCAAAACGAATCGAGATAGATATAGACAAATGTATACATAAATTATCAGAATGAAAAAAGAAATCGATTAAGCCATGTCTGTC
>NW_016188273.1:0-4173 GCF_001687245.7 Rhagoletis zephyria
TCAACGTGTGGAGTCATTTTATGTATGCCGTGCTAGTAGTACTTGCGCCGACATGAGCCACTGACAGACAGCTTTTTCATTGCTGTGTCCTCTCAGCGGGCACATTTTACTGTAGTCGCTGTTGATTGGCAGTGATTTAGATCTGAATTAAGCTGACTACTAATGCAATTTGTGGCTATAATTATCGGCTACAATGGAGTTGATGAAATTGATTAAGCAGTGCCAGTGCTGTAGTAGTGTCAATTACAGGAGAGATATAGAAAGTGTTCGACTTTGATTCGGTCACTCCTGCTCTGGCTCGCCCATTCTCCCAAGGCCCCGGTGTGCCAAAGCCAAACTGAGTTGTGACTTTGTGTCGTTCTCTGCTTTCCTTTTGCCCATCCTCGCTGGCAGTTGTTGTTGCCGCCAGTGCCTGTGGCAGTGAGTTAGCCATGAGCCCAGTCACTCTACGTCGCTTTTTCCTCCTCAGCAACAGTCTTTGTCAGTCCTTTTCTATTGTCTGCATTGTGCGTCTTTGTCTGCTGTCTCATTCGAATCGATTCGAAGCATTCTCGCATCTCCGCACACTAGCTCCAGTGCATTGAGCTGCTCTGGCTCTGCAGTGGCAACCACAGCGGCAGCAGCAGCACCCTAACCAATAGATGATCGGTCGTGGTTGCGCATACCTGTTGTTCTTCCCTTCCCTCTTGCCCCGTTCACTGCCCTGGCCGTTCAATAGCAGACGCTCGCTCACTTGCAGCCATTGCCAGCTTGTGGCCACAGCTTTTGACGACCACCGGCACTGAGCATCGATCGTCGCCGTACCTTGTTGCTCAACTTTTTCACAGCTATCCTTTCACTTTTTACCTGTGTGCACTTGAGCAACTGTTTTTTAGCAACAACATCAACAAAGACAAACTGCCTTCGAGCTGCCCGTACCAACTAAAGTTTGTGCGTGTGTATTTGTCTGAACTGTACACTGCTGCTGGTGAGCTGAATTGTAGACAATTAGCAAACAGAGACAGTGTGTCTATAAGTAGAGTGATTTAATTGGCCAAATCAAATTAAAGGGTTGATGGGAATGAGAAGAAAGGGGCAGTGGAGAATGAGAGAAGCAGCACTCCAGTGAGTGGGCTCCTGCTGGCGACACACTGCTTGCTTTGGCTGGCGGGCATAATGGATGGATGGATGGATGGCCGGTGATGATGCTGTCCCCTTCCACGCTTTTGCCCGTTTGCCCTCTCCAGCGCTGGTGGCAGTGACCGCTTTGCTTTCTCAGATTGCTTATGGTGCTTTGTCTAATTTGCCATTGTTTGCTGACAAATTGTCAAAAATTGTTTCTCTTNTGGCCGGTGATGATGCTGTCCCCTTCCACGCTTTTGCCTGTTTGCCCTCTCCAGCGCTGGTGGCAGTGACCGCTTTGCTTTCTCAGATTGCTTATGGTGCTTTGTCTAATTTGCCATTGTTTGCTGACAAATTGTCAAAAATTGTTTCTCTTTCCAATGATTTATGACCTCCACCACTACCACTACCTTTTCCTCTTCTTCCTTCTCTGCAAACTGTTCTTGCGCGGAAATGGATACATCACCGTTCCCCAGGCAGTGCTCCGTCTTCTTTCTTATCCTCTCCTGTATTGATCGGTAACTCACCGACCTGATTGCCCAGCTCAGTATTGATGTACCCTTTTACTCTCCTCTCTTGATAATTAGCACTTGTGCGTCTCTTCATCAATCGTTTATACTAGCCAGCCAGTACTGCCTTCGGCGTTCTCTGTTGAATGGCCCATTCTTCCAAACGGGGATCATCTTTTTAATTAGGGATCAACAGAACAAAATAAGTGAACACTGACAGTGCCATTAGCAGACATTGGCGCTAACTGGTAAAAACCATGGCAAGAGTGCTGCTACGTGATGGCCTCCAGTGCCCTTCTACCGCGTACAATACCGACATCGAACCGACCAGTGTCTTCCGATTTTATTTTGTGATCATCGTCGTAACTGCTGCTATTGTTGATGTTACTGCNCAACCATGGCAAGAGTGCTGCTACGTGATGGCCTCCAGTGCCCTTCTACCGCGTACAATACCGACATCAAACCGACCGGTGTCTTCCGATTTTATTTTGTGATCATCGTCGTAACTGCTGCTATTGTTGATGTTACTGCCTCGGCTCAATCACGACCAGGCAGCCACAACTGCTCTTGCTTTTCTCGCTTTCGATGTCTGATTGGATATGCATGAACTCATCGCCAGTAGTTAGATCTTCTGACCACTGCTCACTTATTCATTCACTCACTCGCTCGTTGACAGAGCACTGACTGCCTGCAAGACTAACTGCTTCGGTTGCTCTTGCTACATGGGTTGCATTCTGCTGTGTCGACTTCCTTGGTGCCATTAGAATCGAATGTCAACTTTAATTGCATTTTGATTGTCGCCTATTAATGGCAACGGAAAGACAAAACTGAGAAACTTTTCACCCAAGCTGATCTAGTCGATTTAGNATGGGTTGCATTCTGCTGTGTCGACTTCCTTGGTGCCATTAGAATCGAATGTCAACTTTAATTGCATTTTGATTGTCGCCTATTAATGGCAACTGAAAGACAAAACTGAGAAACTTTTCACCCAAGCTGATCTAGTAGATTTAGAAAAACATTAACAACTTGCCGACAAATCTGCCTCGAGTGACGCTGAAGCCAAGACAAACAGAAGTGCTTTCAGTGCATACTACTGCTTACCTGATTGTAATAATTAGATTGACTTGGCAATTAAGTGACGAAGGCAGGTAGCAGACAGAGGCAGCAGTAGACAAAAAGGAAGAAAGACGGTTTCGCAATTTACCAAGTCAATGACAGTGACAAATGACATCTGTGGATGGTGACGGTGGTGACGAATGGCCAGTAGTCAACTCACTGCTTCCAGTGGAAGTCTCCGTGACTGGAGGTAGTTTTGATTTTCTCCTTGCCAGTACCACTGTAGACTTGTCAATTGAATCAATGTAACTCCTTCTCGCCTGTACAGTACAATGTATGTCAAGTGGACAATGTCCAATTGCACACTCTGACCGCTAGCTCTGTTATTACTGCGGCTGCTGTTAAATTGTGCACATAAAAGGGGCGTAGGGCGCATTGGCATGAGCNCGCAATTTACCAAGTCAATGACAGTGACAAATGACATCTGTGGATGGTGACGGTGGTGACGAATGGCCAGTAGTCAACTCACTGCTTCCAGTGGAAGTCTCCGTGACTGGAGGTAGTTTTGCTTTTCTCCTTGCCAGTACCACCGTAGACTTGTCAATTGAATCAATGTAACTCCTTCTCGCCTGTACAGTACAATGTATGTCAAGTGGACAATGTCCAATTGCACACTCTGACCGCTAGCTCTGTTATTACTGCGGCTGCTGTTAAATTGTGCACATAAAAGGGGCGTAGGGCGCATTGGCATGAGCCTCGCTTTTAAGCTTGTTGCAGTCTTTGCTCATGTCATCATTTGTTGGTAATCGAGTAATCTAAAGGGATGACGCCATCGAGGGGCGTAGTGTTCAACGTGCTTGCAGCTGCGAAGGGTCCAACTGAGCATGGAAACGTGCTGTGCATCATTGAGGAGAAACTGCCGCCTGACTACTGTGCCCAGTCTAATACTCAGTTCGTGCGAATTTCACTCCATTCACCGAACCGATGAGTTTTCAAAGTGAGTAAGCAGACGTTGCAGTTTCCTTTTCATAGTTTTCAATAACCGCACATTATATTGTTCTAATCACCAGATCTTGGAAGCTATTTCATTCGGGCGACGTCATTTGCAGTTTGGTGTTGTTTGAATTTCAGAAAATTAGTTCTTGCCAGTACTGTTTGCCATTAGAAGGCTGCCGGCGGCCAAAAAGCAGCGTCTTCTTCTCCTCTCTTTTGTCAGCTAATAGCATTGTGTCTGCAGTGTCAGTGGTGATGGAAGTGCAACAGGTCTGCATATGTGGTGTGAATAGAGTGAAGTTGCCATTAAGCCTGTAAATGGACATTGTGCAGTAGTATGCGATGCACTGGCAGACAATTAAGCTAGTGGCCAATAGAGTTGCGTTCAATTACAGTCACTCAATCAATCAATCAGCGGTGCAGCACCTACCACACTGGGCAAATTGGGCAGATTCTACCAGAAAGTGGACAGTGTTTGTACAGTGTTTTGCCCATCACGACTACAAAAGCAGCA
>NW_016188274.1:0-4173 GCF_001687245.7 Rhagoletis zephyria
TTTAAAAAATATGATTATTTCAAAAAATTATTTTAAAAATTCAGTGCAACGTAGTATAAAGTTAAGGGTATCAAATATATGAAATATGTAGAATTATAACAGAATAAACTTTTTGGTGCATAAGGACGAATGGTTATGAAAAAGTCCTTTAAAAATTATGTCCTTAAAAATCCTTGAAAATCTGCAATATTTATATTTGAAATAATTATTGTTTGAGAACTAATATATGTACATACGACCACATCATCAAATTTCGTCCTGCAAACTTTCTTAACTTGAAAAGATAAAATTTATTAAAAGCGTATTTTCAATACCTATTCGTCCTTGTAAACCAAAAATCTTTATGTGTTTTTAAATTCAACAGAATTTTCTTTTTCATTTGGTACCCATAATGCTATTCTACATTGCACTAATTTAATTAAATATTTTTTTTAATTAATCATATCTTTAGAACTTCAAAGACCTTTGAAAAAAAAATCCTAACGTCAGAGTGGAAAGCTAAAAACGCAGTTTTACTGTATTTGGGCTCTAGTTTCGTGATAACATTCATTCTTTCGTGTGTTCTGAAATTCTTCTGTTTTCGTGGCACAGTGTTATTCATAGTTTTGAAATATATTTAATGAAAGCAAAAAAAATAAAAATAGTTGACATCACTTTCTTTTTTAAACACCTAAGATATCACTGAGCATTATAAAGGACCCTGAATGACGTCGAAGCTCAATTTTTGAAATGAACGATACAAAATTAGCCGGTATACATATTTTAAAATATTTAGAATCAGTGGTTTAAATTTTATACTGAAAGGGTTAAGAAAGCTATATTTTAAAAGTGTGATACTAAATGCCTTTCACCATAAACGGCGCCAATTTTCTGCGTTGTCAAGCCAATACAAGATTAATTGTTGACTTATGATTAAATTTAAATTCTTAATTTCAGTAAGTATTTCTTTAGTGCAAAAATATTAAAATTTTTGGAAATCAAGTTTGAATGTTTTTATGAGACTTAACTCTGCTTTCATGCAATTGACATTGTGAAATATGTAGTTTCCGTGTACGCATGGTATTCTGGGTTTTGGTATAACATAGGACATCCAAAGCTTATTCAAGTCAACTCAATAACTCAAAATTGATAAATTTGCACATTCATGCTTCTGGCATATCGTCGTTTAAAGTGCAAAACTGCGTATCAACAAAATGCAAAACCGCGTATTAATATAATGCAAAACCTCGTATGTGAATTATGTAAACTATTTTCTAGAGAGTAAAAACACTCATATTTCAAAATGGTTCTCTCTTTTATAAAGCATTCGCATTTGTGGCTAGTATATTTCAGGACGAATGGATAAGGAATGAGTCAAGAGCTTGTGTGAGCAAATCCATACTTATAATACTTTAAACGACGATATGTATTTACTTCACATTTATTGATTTTTTATACGCCTGTCCTACATATCTTCGTAGTAAGAAAATAGTAGTCATATTTCGACACCTGAGTGGAAGATCGACCTATCTCGGCAGCCAGTTCGAAAACGCCCTTTATCAGAAAAATTTTCAAGAACGCCCTACTTCAGAATTTGCTTGAAGAACGCTCTAGCCCAGAATTTGGTTTAAGAAGGCCCTATTTCAGATTTTGGTTCAAAATGTGCTGAGATGGGGCGTTTTTGATTTGGCAGCTGAGTTAGGGCGCTTTGGAACCGAATTCTGAGATAAAGAATAGAACGGAAGGTCAAGCATTTTCCTTTGACACCTCATTTTTTTTAAATTGAATGAACTGTGCAAATCTAATGTCATTATCAAAAAATGCCCTCGCGTAGTATACATACATAATTTTTAAATAAGTGGCAACCCCACTCAAACAAAAAATAAAAACTTATTGCACATGCAGAGACCATATCTTTTCACTTGGTACCTCAGTTTTTAGTCCAACAAACGGTGAAGATCTTATAATTTTTAAAAAGTGGCAACCCTACTAAAAAAGTAATACATTATTGACCATCTAAAAGCCGAGCCCTTTTATTTGGCATCTCATTTCTTGTAATCCAACAATAGTAATAATTTTTTAGACTGGTGACAACCCTATAGGAATTTAAAGTTCTAAAATATTCCTATCGATTATGCTTAACAAATCTCGTACAAATCCGTTAAGTAGTTTTTGAGATTAGCGTGGTCAAAATATCTCGACGTTCCTTTGTCTATATAGAAGATAGTAATTTTTAAATAGGTGGCAACCCTATTAAAAATATGAAAGTTGTTGTACATGCGAAGACCAGGCCTTTTCAGTTGGTATCTCATTTTGTAATCTAACGAGCGGCGAAAATCTTTTAACTTTTTAATAGGTGGCAACCCTATTCAGAAAATTAATATATTATTGCACATGTGGAGGCTAAATCTTTTCGTGTGACAGTAACGGTGCAGAACTGATGCCTACGCTTATTAAGATTGAATATAGTAATTTTATTAACAGGTGGCAACCCTATTAAAAAAAACATTAGTACTTTTCTAGAGGCCAGCCCCTTTCATTTGACACCTCATCTTTTGTAATCCAACGAACGGTGCGGATCTTATAGTTTTTAGACAGGTGGCAACCCTATTGAAATTCTAAGTAAAAAACGTCACTCTCCTGCCGATACAGAGTACGTCAGAGAAAATATCGTCAAAATCCGTTCAGCAGTTTTCGAGATTACCGCGTACCAAGAATCTCGACTTTCCTTTATAATATGTATAGATAAGGATTAATCAACCAACTACATTAAAAATTAAAAAAAAATTTCGAGCGATTTTTTATATGCCAGCCCCTCCTCCCCTAAATTCGATCCTGGCGACGCCCATGTGTGTTGTGTGAACAACAACGATAATCCTAATAAGCAAACCATTTCATCTGATGTTACAAACGCTAATATAAATAACATCAGCTCCTTCAGAATTGGGAAGCACCTCTCCGAGCCGTTTGATACCAAACAAGATTTCAGTCACGGATGCTCCCTTTCATGTAATTTCTTTAACCTGATGTTGGAGAAGATATTAAGAGCCGCATAACTGAATCTGTCAGGCACAATACTTTACAAGATCGTACAATTGCTGGCGTGTTCCGACGACATCGACATTATCGGTAAAAACGAGGGCTACGTCTGTTCTGCCCTCTCGGGGTTAGAAAGAGAAGCAAAGCAAGGGGAGTGGTGGTGAAAAATGACAAACCAAAGTATCTCCTGTGATCAAACAAACAGTCAGAGCATCAGCGTCTTAGCACCCAAGTCACTGTTGACAATTAAAACTTTTAAAAAGTATACAAATTCGTTTATTTTGGAACCAGCATTAACACCAATAATTATGTCAGCCTTGAAATCCAACAGAGTAGGCAATTGAGAAGTAAAGTCCTCTCTCGTCATAGAAAAATTACACTATATATGGGAGTTCACGTTGCGTAGCATTATAGGTGTAAAGTTACTACTTAGCAACTTAGCACGCATTTTGTTGTTAGAAAGCAACAAAACATGTGGTAGATTGCTACGTTGCAACTTTTCACCCTAAAAGCTACGCAACGCAAGTAACTTATCATGACCGGATTGGTGTATGGCCCGAAGGACTTGACAATCAAGACATCTGATGAGGCGGCTCTTGAAAATTTCGAGAGAAAGATCAGCGAAAGAGTTACGAGCCTTATCGTGTTGGCGATGGCAAATACCGCAGACAATTTAAAGATGAGCTGTATGAGATTTACAACGATATAAAGATAGCGCAGCGAACTAAAATCCAGCGGCTACGCTGGCTAGATCATGTCGTTCGAATGGACAAAAACGCTCCAGCGCTGAAAGTATTCAACGGGGGCGAGATGCTGGTAACAGAGGGAGAAGAAGGCCTCCTCTGCTTTGGAAAGACCAGGTAGAGAAGCACTTGGCTTCACTTGGCATTTCCAATTGGTGTCAGTGCTGTTTTGAACTCGGTCAAAATCGCTGAGGCGGTTACAGCGCCAACGAAAAAGAATAAGTTCCAATACTCTTTCATGCACACTTCCGGAGATATTCGGTATAAAAAAGACAGTTTGTATGAGAGGTCCCACGCCTCTTTTTCCAACAACCTCAATTTTTTCCATGAGCATGGAATAAATTACATACATATGTACATATACCTCCATACAAAGTTCGCTCTACAATGAACAATTCCATGTTGTGCCACG
>NW_016188275.1:0-4173 GCF_001687245.7 Rhagoletis zephyria
ATATTTCTAAAAATTCACAACTACCGAAATTTTGACTACTTCGGTGCTTACTCTTTTTTTAGTTACTTTGCATGCTCAGGTAATAGGTTACTACTTTTCTAGATGCTGAAAAAGAAAGTCATAAAAAAAAAACGTTCACTCATTGAGGCGACAAGCCTACTAGCAGCGCATTTTTTCTGATTATAATAAAATTCGATTTCATATTAACTGTACCGATTTTAACCATATTTCAGATTTTTTCAGTTTTTCTATATATAAGCTGGCAGCAAATGATAATACTTCGATAACACTTTCGATAAAAATATTAAATAAATTTATCGATAACGTAATCCATAAATATATTTTTATCTATCAGTTTCAAATCGGCATCGATTTTTACCATGATAAAAATATAGTAAGGTAGAACCGCTGAGAGTTACTTTTAAAATTCTTGACATTTCCAAACATTTTAATTTTTAAATTTACTCACAAACTCACACACACATTTTCATTTTGAATNAACAATTTCGTACAATTTCAATTTTTTATTTTCACTNAATGTTGGCAAACTTCAAAAAAAAATCATGGCCGACAAATTGAGAGAACGGTTCTACCTTACTATGTTTTTATCATGATTTTTACAACGAATACTTCATCATAGCATACAGGTGTTGCAAGGAATCCATTTATAGGAACAATATTGATAAGTACTTCGATATCACATTCGACAAAAATATCAACTACAATTTCGACTTATGTATGTATTTGTAGCGATATCGACTAATCAAAATAATGATATCGATAAATATTTCGATAAGATATGGGAAAATATATGCGATCACATTTTGAACAAAGTTATCGATAACGAAATCGATAAATATTTCGGTATAAATTGGATATCAGCATCGATTTTTACAACGACATACCGGTGTTTAAGGAGTCCTTTCATATTTAGGATACGGCATTATTACCACAAACCTATGTAGCATGTATGTTGTGTATTAGGTTGCATCACTTTCCATACAAAAAAAAATTTGCTACTGTCTTTTCATCGAAACTATAAAATTTATTATATTTTTAAGTAAATTTAAATAATACGAAAATTCTACAAAAATCTTGACTTTGAGATTTATTCATACAAATTCAAAAATCTTCAGAATATGAACGCACATAAAAACTCGCTTATTTAAACTCGCTTTAAGTGCTAGGCCAAGTTTTGTTAGCTCTTACTTACGAATATTTCAGTCGAATAAATGTGCACTTGCAACTTTGTATGTACTTTGTAGTTAAAAGGGTATATTTCATTATAGAAAAAAAGCTGCTAATCTATTTGATGCGACTCAAATATGATTTGTTTGACATAACTTAATTGAAAATATATTTCTTCGGTTACAGCTCAAAGCTTAGGCTTGAAATGCCACATTATAAATTACTCGTAACAAAAAGCTGTAAAATTGTGCTTGAAATTGTGTAATGAAATTGCATCATCTTTAAGCCCTAGCCACTTGAGGTGAGGTGATGAACTACAAACAGTAAAAAAATCGAGTATTCACCTACATATGTATGTATGTAAAGTGCTAAAGCAGCGAATTCAATTTTACGAAACAAATGCACATATAAATACATATGTATGTATGTATTTATAACCCTTCCAGAATTACTTTGCATTTCATTATCGGTTTAAATTTATACACTCAATTAGCAACCGAAAGGTTTTTTGGATGTCAGGCAAATGCTTACCTGAATATTTGGAGAAACAATTTTGGGCGTTTGGCGACAGCAAAGTGCTTAGCCAGCAATTGCCGCTCGGTTGTTAGCGTAGAAAACCACCGAACAGACATTAGCTGGAAGCAAAACAACCTCCTTGGTACTACAAAAGGCAACTATACGAACTCACGGTGGAGATCTAGAATTAGTTACATATGTACATATATGTAAGTACATCGCACAGCCACTGGACTTGACGTTACACAGGTAGCAAATAAAAGACATCCTAAGCAATTTTGGCCGAGTTCAATAAAGCCCACCACCAGTCGTTTCTTTTTAGTGCCAACTGACGTCGATTGGATATTCCAATTCCTCCTCCCTTTGAAAATGGCACATTTCCAGGACCTACCGTTAGTTGAGTATAACGGTAACGATTGACAGATTTAGCCAAGTTAGGCAGGGCACTATTGTGGGATCACGAGTTAGAATTAGAGTTTTATAATACTATGTAGTTAGAATACGCCAAGCGAAAGACGAAAACTCGGTTTCTACCCACCTAAATTGGTTAACAACTTCAAACGAACACCAAAATAGGGTTAAGGTTATGTATCGCGTCATTTTGAACATTGCTTTTGTTATTTTCTTTCTTCGTAAAATAAATACGTGCCATTTGCTATTCGTCCGTATCATATTTATTCGACAACTCAGTCAGTCACCGTGATCAAGCGTTCATTATCAAGTCTAATTTGTTCAATTGAATTGTTGTTTCTATTTTTTCTCTTGTTTTGTCGTGTTTTTTTTTTGTTTATGTGTATGTATGTGTATCAGATCAGCCCGTTTGTCTACTTTGCAATGGAAATTAACGGCATTCGCTGTCACTGTCGTTGTTTAAAGTCAATGTACGAACGACAGCAGTCTTGACTGTCGGCTGATCGGTTTGCTTTGGGTGTCCGTCCGCCTCTTTGGTTTGGCAGTCTGTCTGTTATTTTGTAGCGTATCGCAACCGCTCACTGTTGCGCGCTGGCTTATCTCTCTAGGCCGGTTCAAAGTCTCGCCGTGTTGGCGTGTCAGTGGCGTGCCTGTAGGGGAATGTAGGGACACCCTCCGCTCCATAGTTGCATGTATTTTCAATTGAAGATCAGTACCTAGTTTTATTTATTTAGTTTTTTCTTTTATTGCGAAAATTTGCCGCTTGAACATTGCGACATATGTAGATATTAATATAAATGCTTTAGCAATTACTTTATTTTTCTTTTTGTTGAGTTTGAACACGTTTGTTTTATGGCCGAGAATTTTTTTAGTGAGTATGATAAACAGATTGCTGGTAAAGGCCTTTTGTTAAAATATTTGCATCATACATACGTATTTGGGGTATTCACAAATGTGTCATACATACATATTGTTGTGTGCCGTAAACTTCAAACGGCTAAAAATATAGTTAGGGCCCGAGCTCCGCCCTTGCTCCACTCCTGCTCCCAATAAAAAAAAAAAACTTTTTTATTCATTTATTTACATATCGAGCCCTAACCGCCAGAAAAACGTAGGCGACTTTTTTTTTTTTAAATTTTCTTTTTGATGCAGAAATGCATCTAGATGCTCTAGGAACACTTCTGCATCCAAAAGATATTTAAAAAAAAATTGCCAAGTTAATAAAATATAATGAAAATTTATTTAACACGGCTGTTTTCAGTGGCAAAAAAATTATAATCTTGTGAATACCCCAACTAAACAAAAGTATATATTTTTACAAGCTTTTATTATGTTTCATTCCAGAGCTCATAGGCTGAACTACATACGTACATAGATTATGCCTGAAAATCCGTTTGTATTTGTTTTCTTTTCGGGAGCGTCTGGTATTTGACATATTGATAAGAATGAATTATGTTTGGCATTTCCGAAATTTTTAAATTTAATTGTGAAAACGTGTTTATCAATGGCCGCTACATGCCAATTGATAGTAGTTTGTATAGTTTTGATGGAATTATAGTTAACTAACTGAATGCCATGTGAATCATATTGAAGCGTGTCAATACCTATTCGTAAATTTTATAAATAATTTTAAAATTTCATCGCTTAAAACTTGCACTTTATTATACCAAAATTTAAAGGGCTACAAAACTGCATACTCAAAAATAATCTAATAAAATTAAAAAAAAATTCAAATTTGTAGTGTACTTATTTTACTCGACTTCGGTGTAAAAAAAAATCATAACTCAAAGTATTGTAGAAAGCACCCCATAATACTATACTTAAATATTGCGCAATACTCAGAGCTACAATTGGGATTTTTTTTTTTAATTTTTTATTTCTTTTTGAGATGGCATATTTTCAAAAAATAATTTTTTTAACAAAAAATTTGTATGTGAAAAATTTTTCACGAAATTTTTTTTTTTTAATATTTCTTTTCATAGACAATAAAAAATAAAAAAATCTTTAGCATTAAAAAATGGTTAAATAAACAATTGGGTACTATTATTGAAAGTCTCC
>NW_016188276.1:0-4172 GCF_001687245.7 Rhagoletis zephyria
TTACCCAATTTGAGTTTTTTGGTAGAGGGGATTTTATATCATAAATTTGCGATTATATACAAAGCAGGTGAATTAACATTTACCTTTTAAAAATAATGCATATCTTATCTTAAAAATGTTTAAATTCACATTAAATTCGATAAAACCTTGCAAAAACTTAAACAAAAATTAATAATTTATTGTTAGTATGCAAATGAGAACTACAATTATCAACTTATTTAGCATCTCTCTTTCAAAACCAAAAGAAATTTTGCTTGTTCCAATTTCGATTGTAAGAAAATGTTTTTCCACAAACAAAAAATTAATAATAAAATTTGAAAGTTTTTAGATATTGCGTATGGTAGCATGAAATGTCACAATCTGCTAATTGTCACGTTGTTAATATGGTGAAGAAAAAGTGATAATGGAATTACCTCCTTTTTTGTATCATGGGATAGATGTATAAATTTCAGCAAAATTCAACTATCACAGGTTGCCAGGTGGTCGCTTTTGCTACGCACAAATAAAAAGAAAATGAACACAATAGGTTCGTTCGCGTAGCTGTTAATTGTTCATGTTTAACCAAAACTTACAAGTTTTTGCGTTCGCGTACGCAAAAAACTTGCAAAGTAGGGGAAATTGAGAGAGCAAAGTGACATTTCATTTTGAGGGGAAGCTGCTGGTTTCTGTTGGAAAAATTTTNAGGTAAGAAAGAAGCGAAACTAGCCATATAGGTTAAATTTATGCAATTATAAATCTGATAAATTAAGCAATTTATCGCTTTATCACTTTAGATGAAGATCCCTAATAATTCATTTCTAAACAAAAAATCCTTTTTTCCTCATTTTTTTTGTTTTTATATAATGGGTATAGGTCTCCCTAGTTATAGCCCCCATTCAACTGTTCAAATATCAGATTTTTCGTTATAATTCTAATTTTGCAGTAGTAACATGAAATTTCGCACTATTATTACTCATTATCAACAAATTACACTATGTAACAAGGTTTTTGTCCCTGTTTTGTTATTTCCTAGTCAGTTAGGTCCCAAAAGTATAGAAAACAGCTATTGTCGCAAGATAACTTTGCTTTTGTGACCATGGCAGCGCATGGCATGGGTCTTATAAAGCAATTCGTCAAAGCTCTCGACAAAAATTCTTCAGCGTTCAAGTACCTACAAAACTTGTTCCCTAAGCTCTCTGAGGCGAAAGTTACAGCCGGTATCTTCGTTGGACCACAAATAAAGAAAATCTTCGAGTCTGAGGAATTCCCCAAGAAGCTCACTCGTTAAAGTCACATGTCAGAGGAAGCGTCACGAAAGCAAAGTTTCCGAGGAATATTAGGTGGTTTCCATACTTTTAAGGCATAACAGACTAGGAAATAACAATCACATCCCAAGGACTGAGACATTTTTTTTTTTTTGTTACTTAGTGTTATTTACAGTGAAAATTACAAAGATCGGGTTACTATAACCTATAGCCCCCATACAACTGATTGTTCAGATATGAGATTTTTGTTATAATTGTTTTCCCTCGTTATCAACAGAATCACACCGAACGAAGAGAAGCGGTGCTTTTCTCATGGACTCGGCTGCAAAGATATCAAAAAACTTACCGACAACAAAAAGCGGCAAAAATATTTGCTACGATTTGTGGCGTGCGCCTTGATGTTGGCACACAAAGTGGAGGGACCAACAGTTTTACGCCGACTCTGAACGGCGATTGTATTTTTGTGAGAAGCTGTTTTCATGGCAGAAATACACTCGGAGGTTTGCCATTGCCTACCGACGGGCGACCGCTGTTAAGAAAAACCCCTTTTGACGTAGAATACGTTGTTGTTGTTGTAGCGGCACTACTAAGAGATGGTTGTTGTCGTGCGGAGAGTCTCCACATGCCGGGCACTCATTGGGGATATTGGGGTCGAGTCTGGACAGGTAGCTGTTGAGGCGGCTACAGTATCCAGACCGTAACTGCACCAGGGTAACGCGGGTCTCTCTTGGCAATTGAAGTTCCGTCACTGCTACAGGTGGTGATTGGGCTCCGATCACTACGGATATCTCTCCGATCTTTCTCGCTTCTTCACTGCAAAGGGTCTAGCCCTCTCCCCTACGAAATCCTCTGCGACCTTGTCCACCACCTGGACGAAGGAGGTCAGGCTACCGCTGGGAATTCACGTCGATGACACACCAATTCCGACGGTGAATAACCCCAAAATACTCGGAGTAACATTCGACAGCCTGCTCTCCTTCTCTGCGCGCTCAACCGCTATTGTCAACAAAGTACAGAGCCGCAACAAAGTCCTCAAGTCACTAGCCGGCAGTACCTGGGGCAAAGGCAAAGAAACGTTGCTAGCAACATACAAGGCAATAGGCCGGCCGGTTTTAAACTACGCAGCACCAGTGTGGTCGCCGGGGCCTAGTAGGACTCAGTGGATGAAGCTACAGACCTGCCAAAACACGGCATTACGAACTGCGACAGGATGCCTCCTGATGACGCCTCAACACCACCTTCATGACGAGGCCCAGATGCTCCCAGTAAAGGAGCATAACATAACGCTCTGCAAGCAGTTCCTCGCTGGGAGCCACAGACGTGGCCCCCACTCAGCTAACGCCCCTGTCCCTATGGACAGCCCCTTTAGAAGTAGCACACTTCCTGGGCCTCCCCCTAGCTGAAATAGACGACAACGTTGATGGATGAACCGCCCCGAACGGGGCTTAGTAGCCGCTACAACAACAACAACAACAAGAAGCTGACATAGATGCGCCCATGGTTACTATGCCCGGCAGCTCCGCATAGCTTTGTGAGTCCATTGCCATAGCGCCCGCTGCTATAACTGCAAATGCATCAGAATCCATAATTTTCCTCAAAATATTTAAAATCAAACAATTTTACTATAAACAAGCACATGATGAGTGTTTTTTAATTCCATTCCACTTTGTTTTCTTTCATACTGCTGAGTTCGAAAAACAACTGATACCTGGCAGTGCTGCACATTTTTCCGCAAGGGTTGCAGCATGTCGATTTTTCGTTTTTCGTATCGTAGCTACGAATTACGAATTACGAAAATGCGGGTTCTCATTCTAAAGGGTGTTATGAGTTTAACTTCCTCAATTTTTTCATCTTTGTTTTTTAAATTGTAACTGGTGGTTCCAAGACTTACTGCCCTAGTAAGGATCATGAAATGTGTATGTTTACATTCAACTTAAGTTTATTTAAACACAAAGATTTTGGTCATCGCAGTCCGTAAGTTTCTGTCACTGATCGTTAACAGTGTATCATCAGCGAACAGTTTTAACTTACAGTGCTTGAGTGCCATTTTATGTCGTTAATATAAATATTAAAAAGTATTTGGGCCAATACCGATCCCGGCGGGACCCAATATTGACTGCTACTTTATTTGACACACTTNAGAAACCAGTTTTTAGGCAGTTTGTGCAGCCTCCTGGAAACTCGACGTTTGGCCAGCTAAAATAGCTCGCGCATTTCTTCATGTCTGACGAGGTGCGACCTTCGAATCAAATTTCCACACTGTCGTCGCGCTTCGTGGGGTTGGACGAGGATCTCGCGGTTGACCAGAGATTACTCACACAGAGGCGAAGTTATAGGACTTCAAGTGTTCTTCCCACTTTTTCCGCTTGTGCTGATTTACCAGTTGCCGAATCTCCAAATTAAGGTCCTTAAAGCCAGGATTCCCGGCATCGACCTGGCGTAGGTGGTAAAGCTCGTTTGCTAGTACAGTTGCTTCAGCCAGGAAATTATGGCGGCCTTCCGCGATGCGTCCGGATGGTATGAAGCGAGTCGGTGCGGCAGTTATTACCCTGCGGAACTGGTGTTCGCGAGCGTGTATGTCTGAGGGTATGTGAAGGGCGGAGAAGCTGCACTCGCTAACTTCCGCGAAGCCGTTCCAATCAGCTTTTAGTCTGTTCCAGTAGCAGTCCGGTTTGCAGGATTTAGTCAGAACTTACAGGAAGTTGTTCCTATTGACATAAAACCTGTAAGTGGGAACACTTTCGAAAGAGCAACTGAGCAACTGTTCCTAGTCAGAAGTTACAGGAATTAGTCGGGAGTTTTTTTCCTGTAACTTCCTGTAACTGCCTGTATTCAAGCCCGGTTCAACCCAGCATTAAAAAATAAAGAACCTAAAACGTTTTTTTTCTAAAAGCGGTCGCCTCTTGGCAGGCAATGGCAAACCTCCGA
>NW_016188277.1:0-4172 GCF_001687245.7 Rhagoletis zephyria
ATGGGCACCAGCGGGGACTGTGTCCGACCCGAGGAGTGTTAACCAGATATCATTAAGCACACACATTTTATTCAAACTTAATTTTAAACATTCTTAATCTATTTGGCAGTTCAATTGTTTTGTTTGTCGTTTTTAATAACTTAAAGTTTAACTTTATTTTCTACCTTATTTTCATCTGATAAACTTGTTTACTGGAAGGGTTTTAATTTAGCCTTTTTGTTTCTGAATAAATCAACTTTCACTAGATTCACGTGCTGAGATAGTGCCTAAACTGCTGTTGATGCTGAACACTTATTTGAGCAATAAAATCTCATCTTAAAAAAGCGTTTTTCACTCTTTCTCTTTTTGTTCAAAAAGAACTCTTTTTAACTCTTTTCAAGGCAAAGGCAAAAAACTTATGCAAAACAAAAGATGTCGTCTTGATTTCACTGGTTGTTATTTATTTGCCAGCCAATCTGCCAGTCAGGCAAATAAAAAGACGAGACAGGAGGAAAACCAGTTTAATCCTGAATCTTTTGTGAATCCTCTCTCTGTGTGTGTGTGTCTGCGTGCGTGATTGTGCGATCGCCAGACAGGAACAATAAAAATGGAGGGGAAAGAAGAAGAAAAGCCAAATCACCGCATCTGGGCGAATACTTTACTAGTGCAAGTACCCTTTTCAATTTTCTACTTTTTTCAGCACCTTTTTTCGATGCTATTCTTCAACTTCAACTTTTTCTTCTTCTTCTTCAACTTGAGTTGAAGGTCGCTACATGTAACCTCCTTCTCCTGTAGCCTGTAGCCAAGAAATTGTAGCCAAAAGTGGTTTTTTCAAGAAACCTGAACCCCTAAAAAGAGAAAGGAGTGAAAGTGGAAACAATTTCCACTACAATCACCATCATCATCATCTCCAGCAAGGCTACATTTCAATGAGTTTTTTCACCCTTCCACTGGACTGACCTTGAAAACTGGTTAGCCGGCTGTCTGGCAAGCTGGTTAGTTTTGTGCTTGGTTGGGCAGAAAGACATAAAACATCTTTTTCTGCCATTGCGAGAAAAGCTTAAAACGACAAGAAACGAGAACAAGAACGAGATGGCAAACGAAAAAGACTGCTGCTGCTGTGTCTGCCGGCAGTGAGAAGATGGTGGTAGTGGCAACATAAAGCAGTGCTATTTAAGCTCAACTCAGCACCCAATGGAAGAAGAAGAAGAAAAGGATTGCTGAATGGCAATGATCGGCAAAATGATCCCTCGATCTCAGCCAAGAACTTTGGCCATTTTTGCCCTTCTGCGCTTCTTTTTCCTCCTCACCGCTTTCACCCTTGACCTCACCGCTGCTGAACCAGCTGCTGCTGCTGATGATAATTATCAAATGCCTCAGCGGAAGGCGAGGCGGCCGTTAGTGGGTAAAAACGATGACAGCTTTTGACATCTTTTTCCAAAACAAATTTAACTTTTTTTTATCATTTTTCCTTCTTTCCTTTTCAAAAGTGTGCGGCAAAAACACCGAGCTGCTCAACTACCGCAGCCACCTGAGCTGCTACAGCAACTGCGACAACCGCCACTCTGACCCCACCGTGGAGTGCCTCAAGACGATTCACTTTGGCGAGTTTTGCCACTGCCAGGACGGCTTCATCTTCCTGGAGGGCACCCGAGGTGACTGTGTCCGCCCGGAGCAGTGTCCACGCCCGCCCAAGACGGCCATGCACACGCTGCCCATCACCCCGAAGATGTCACACGTCTGCACGAAGATGCTCTTCAGAACTCGGCGAGCATCTCGTCGGCATTAGCATTAGCATTAGCTTTATCATCATTTTTTGTTGATCAAATTCTCAACAACCTTCTGCTCAGTTCTATCTATATAAGCACACTTTTTCCTGTAATCTCTAAGATTATGTTGTTTTAATAATTTAAAAAAGCTTCCCTTTCCCCTCTTCCCCTCTCCCCCCGTCTAGAGTTAACCACCACTGCAGTTTTGAATTTCTCGTTCAAAACGTAAGAAACTGCTCGGTGGTTACACACTGGACGCTAAACAAAACAGATTACCAATAGCAATAAACTACTACTACTACCACCACTACTACTACTACTTACCTTATTAATTTTTATCTCCGTGTGTTTACTGTCTGATTTTTAAATTAATTTTCAATGACACGCACGTACTAGCAAGCAAACACGTCGTCGGCCACTGTGTGTTTGAATAGTTTTAGTTTTTTGAAAACCTGTTGTCCACGCAACAACTGTTGTTGAGCTGCAAAGTGTATAATTTATGCACCCCGCTTTTTGCAAATCAATAACTCTTTACTTTAGTTTTAATGTCAAACTTAAGCAAAAAATGCAAAAAAATTAAAAGAAAGTGAATATGTAATCATCAGTTTCTATTTGTTGGTTTTATTTAAAACTGAACAAAGTATAAACACTGATGTTTTGGTAAATTAACAAGTGGTTTTAATGCAAAAAATAGTATTGACAAAAAGTTTGTACAAAATGCTTAAATTTTCAGTTTTAACTTTAATATTAGCAGTAGCAGTAGTTTGCGGCAGTCCTTTAGGCCCAGAAGCTCAATCTTCCACTACTTTGGCCCCACTACTATCACCGCCTTCTACTGAGGCCACCCCAAAAAATTGTAAGTTTAGTTTGTAAAAACAAAGGTTTTTAAAATTTCAATTTGTTTTTTTGTTTGCAGTGTGCGGAGCCAACTCTCAGTCGATGGAGTCGCACTTTAATTTAATGTGCTACGACAACTGCCAGAACAAGGATCAACGAGGTCGGCCCTGTCCGTACGATTTATTTTACGGGTCTTTCTGCAAGTGCAATGAGGGTTTCATTTACCGCGCTGGCACCAGCGGAGACTGTGTTTTACCCTCACAGTGTCCTTAATTTTTGTTGCACCTTTTGAACTAATAAATTAATAAAATAAAAAACTGTTTTCAGCTTGCATGAGCTAAAATGTGTGTGTGTGTGTATGTTTTTAATTAAAAAAGAAACGAAAACGGCAAAGGTAAGCAAAGGTGAGAGTGTTCTTGAGCGAGAAGAAGAGAGAAAGTTGTGAAGGCAATGACGAGGTCGTCCAGTGCACAAACTTTGTTTGCGTCGCAGTGGTTTCAGTTTTGCAATTTTTTTTGCAATCATTGGCAAGCTGAAAAAATTGCCATTTGCTTTAATTCAATCTATTACATTTGGCTGCATTTTTATAAATTGTTGCAAAAAGATGTTGTACAAAACTTTTACATTTACTTTACTGCTAATTTCACTATTTGGCTCCATCTTCACGCAACANTTATAAATTGTTGCAAAAAGATGTTGTACAAAACTTTTACATTTACTTTACTGCTAATTTCACTTTTTTCACTATTTGGCTCCATCTTCACGCAACAAACCGAGTCGCCAAAAATTAAAAAATTGAACAAAATCGACGACATTATCAACAATATTAAGCCAAAAGGTATTGTTTTTAAAATAAAAAACTACTTATTTTTAAAACTAAACTTTTTGTCAAAATTTACCAAACAACAATCTAGAATGCAGCACCAACGCCCACTTCACCAACAGTCGCGGCAATGAACGGTGCATTGACAACTGTCCCAACTACAAACAGGGGCCCAAGTTTTGCACTCGGGAGCTGTACTTTGGCTCCTTTTGTCAGTGTAACAGCGGCTTCATCTTTCTCGACGGCACCGACGGCGCCTGTGTTCGCCCCGGTGATTGCCCACAAAAATAAAAAAAATTGAAACAAAAATAATTCACATTTTAATCTGGCAATAAAAAAAATTTAAAACACAGTTTTTTGCAATTCTCGCTATTCTCCATTTTCATTGCTATTGTCTACCTTCATTTTCAGTTTTTGTTTTCTCAAGTACAACTCTTTTAGAAAAAAGAGATCAAAGGTGCATGAGACAGCGGGAAGGATTGGAATGAAAAGAAGCCGCCACTCCTGATGCCAGATGATTATTGTGATGGTGACCAAACTGAAGAGTACCTTCTCACTGATGTACACCATCAACAGGCGAAAGTTCTCCCTGTAGGCGCCAACGGCGCCCAGAATCGAGGCCACTGCCTTCAGGCCGGAGAGGACCCCCGTGGCAATCATAGCAATTTTCTGTAAAGATTTTTTTGAAGTAAAAAAACTACTTAAATTTTGTACAACAACAATGTACTTGTGTACTTACAGTCAAGTTCACCTCTTTTGGCTGT
>NW_016188278.1:0-326 GCF_001687245.7 Rhagoletis zephyria
AGTTTGATCAAACGTTCACGGTGTATGAGATTTCTGTGCACAAAAATCGGAACATTTCTAAATCACCGAATCCGAACAAACAATTTTGTTTTTAGAATAAAATGCCGTAACATCTTATAATATAGTTTTATTTAAAATAAAAAAAAATAAAAAAAAAACGAGGAAAAACTTGAAAATTGGTCGCCAAAATTAATGCACACAACATATGTATGTATCTACAGCTTCTATTTTTTATATCCATGAATTTTGAAGGAATTAGCACATATAAGCTTTTTTCGTTTCACTAAATTCAAGTTGGAGTCGTCTCATTAAAAAAAAAAAAAAAA
>NW_016188278.1:351-4171 GCF_001687245.7 Rhagoletis zephyria
AATTATCCCCTCTCCCCTGTAAACCACTTGGTGACAGAGCCGCGCAGTGGCAGAGAAGATGTGGGACAGTTCCAAGACGCGCGAGATGTAGATATCATGACTAGGAATCATATCACACTGTACCAGTGATGCGGCCTTTGAGATAGCTATCAGTTTCGCCTGCAAAACACTACAGTAGTCAGGAAGACCGGAGCTGAACGACATGCCGAACTGTTCCGAATACACCGCACCACCAACCCTTTGTTCTAGCTTTGATCTACCCGTGTAGACATGGATTGATCCTCTTTTCCTGACTGTGTCCATTGACCATTCCTCCTCCAACAGAGGATTAGCAGGCGCATAGTTTCCCGTAGAGGGGATGTCATGATTTGGGGACTTGGTACTATTGGACTTTTTTATGAGGCCACTCATTTTACCGAAATTTTGTGAATAAACCTCAAACTTTGGAGCACTTTAAAATCAACATTTGTCCAATTAAGGCCAATATACATACATACACATGTCAACAAGTGGCCGAAAATATCTCAAAAATTAAACTCTTGAAGGCAGTCCTGAAAACTTTTGACTCACGTATAGACAAAAGGAAGCCCCCACTGAGTTCCGTAGATTTTTGAACGAGAACATACTCATTTACATTGAATTCTACTTATTTGGTTGGTGGGATACACCGGAGTATTGATGGCGATCTGGCAAGGAAAGGTACGCGCACCCAAAACCTTCCGGGAAAGGACACGGTAGATATAGCAATAGCCAATTTCAAGCAGTTTTTAGAGATCACACCATTCTAGTATGACCAGTTAACAACTTCTCGCCTTACGAAACTTTCATGATTACCTGGTATTGCTATAAAAGAAAACGCTTACGGCCACTTTTTAATGTGAAATCAGAAATTGTATTGACCTATAAGACATGTAGGACCGAATCGAAAAAGTTACCAAATTGAAAAAATTGTTTACCAAATTTGAGAAATAAAGAAAAAAAATTCCAATTTTGGTAAAAAATTCGAAAACGGCAACGCTGATCTGTATACGTATACTTGCAAGGATTTGTTGCAGAAAATCATAAGCTAAAGCTCAGTTCTTTGATAGCTTTGCTATGTGTGTGTGTAACGTGTGTCTGTCTGTAAGTGCATATTTATTATTGTGATTGTAGCACAACATTTCCAAAATCCACTTTTAATTACTTTTGTGCAATTGACCGCTATCGGCCAACAGCACCAACAATCGGCCATCGCCACTCTGGCCAACCACTGCTACATTGGCCGCGACGCTTCAATCGGTTGCCGCTTTTGCCAGTTTTTCGATTGATATGTTTGCGGCTGCCAAAATCTTTTTGTCAGTGGTTATTGTAGAACGCAGACAGGCTTTTCCATCATAGCATTCCACCGCTCACACGCTCAGCGGTTTGATACTTTAATCAACATCAATTGCACGCGAGCAGTCATCTCACTTGACTTTCTTTCAACCTGTCAGGTTGAACCTGACACAAATGACTACATGTGTGTGCACTTAAGTTTGTAGAGACATATGGATGTGTGTATGTGTGTATGTATGTGTGTATGTAACTTATTCTGACTGACGACTTGTGAGCTAGTATGTTGCCAATGTGATTTGCGTTGATTTTTCTTTTTTCGTTTTTTTTAGGAATTACTGACAGTTCACTGACTGAACGTTATTGACGAATGACGATTAGAATATCCTTTTGGTTTACTTATAAAACTATCTTGTGGATTTGATGAAATGTGAGGGGATGGAAAAGTGGCTTGATTACTTTAGATAATTTGTAATTCTCAAAGACTAATTGCAAGAGCTTACAAAGGAAAATTGCCTTATAGGGCGCCATTCCTATGCATAAGCTCTCATTGGATTCTGATATATACATATATATTAGGGTGATTTTTTGCGACTATTGTTTTTGTTTTTTTTTTGTTCACACTCCTACCTCGGAATTTTGTGGAAAACACCTAAAAAACTCCCTGAAAATTTTAACCCTTAATATAAACATTAAGTACTCGCCCAAGGCGTGCAAATATTTCTCATATAAAATACACGTAAACTTTGATTGTTTTTCTTCAAAATTCTATAGCTCAGAGGCATTTTATGGTATAATCATGGTCAATGATGGGTTTTCTTTAGAATTTAACATTCTACAAAAGCGTTCATTACGGTGTAACTCAAGCTCCCACCAGCGAGTTAGTACGGGTCACTAAACCCAACATTTTCATCTTGTAAATAACAAGAGGTACAGAAAAATTGCAAATCACAGGCTTGTAGGTCATTCAATTTCCTACAAAAAAGTTCCAGGACACCAAATCGCTAATAGCGATATTTTTTGAGATATTGTGCTAGGACTTACCATTGTTTTTTTGCAACACTTTTGTAGAAGGTGTTGCTCATTTTCCTCATACAAAAAATTTGTCGAATATACTTTGTATGGAAGAAAATGGATGATCAAAAAATTGTCAAAAATCAACGATAACACCTAGCTACTTCAAAGTTGCACTTTCTTTTACTCAAATTGAATAGACAGCACAACTGCATACTCAAAAGAACTTCAATTATTAATGAACATTTGTTAAAATTCGTAAAATTTGCTCACACAAGTTCGACGATATGTATTTATATTATAGTTATAGCTTATAAAATTTTTTGCAAAAATTACAGCTATGTAAATAAAATACTAAAAATATAAATCAAACACATTTTTTTAAAGCACCTAATTAGTTATCTACATATATGCATATGGGCCACTCCAGGCGAACTCGGACACCATTTGATTTATGCATCTCCGATTTTGTTCATAATTTTTGATGTTATTAGTATTTTTGTTTTTTTCCGTCCGTTCTCGAGATATCAATTTTTGAACATTTTTAAATTAATGAAAAACTAATAAAACTTTGTCCAACTCAACGCTAAGAACTCGCACTGCATCAAACGAAATGCACTAATTACCCTACGACTTATTAAATTCGCGTAATCAAATGCTATAATTTTCCTTAAAGTTTGATCAAACGTTCACGGTGTATGAGATTTCTGTGCACAAAAATCGTAACATTTCTAAATCACCGAATCCGAACAAACAATTTTGTTTTTAGAATAAAATGCCGTAACATCTTATAATATAGTTTTATTTAAAACAAAAAAAAAAAAAAAAAAAAACGAGGAAAAACTTGAAAATTGGTCGCCAAAATTAATGCACACAACATATGTATGTATCTACAGCTTCTATTTTTCATATCAATGAATTTTGAAGGAATTAGCACATATAAGCTTTTTTCGTTTCACTAAATTCAAGTTGGAGTCGTCTCATTAAAAAAAAAAAAAAAACTTAACAAATAATTTAAAAACATTAAAGAAATTTAAACAAGAATGATAGGCTGCACTAGTTTAACAGAATAAAGCATAACCGAAGATCATAGAAAATATGTATGCTATCTATGTTTATGGCTTCCTCATATTCTATGTTCTTTGTAATAACGTCCCGTAACGTAAGTGTCCGAAAAATAGTTTTGGGCCAAAGTACAAGTAGACTCTTGCTAAATTAATAGAGAAAACACTGATGAATCGGGATTTGCTCTGTACAAATATGGAAAATCGGAACACTTACACGTCCCGACTTAAAAAAATATTCAGCGGGATAATTTTCTCAAAATCGGTACTGCCCCGCCAAAATCGGTACGAATGGTCACCGTACGTATGAGTAACATTATTTCTCACTCATCATTAAATTTATCAATCGATTACGCGAAAGTGATAAGTCGCGGTTTTGATTATTTTATTTGATTTGACAAAACGTGGTTAATTTTCATTAATTTACAAAT
>NW_016188280.1:0-4171 GCF_001687245.7 Rhagoletis zephyria
TTTTTTTTTTCTGGCGAGAGACGGAAGTTACACTAAAAAACAACTCGTGAGACTTGCTCATATATATATGTAAAATTATAGAGGAAACCGTTGCACAGTGGTGCCAAATTGAAATTTTCAAAATAGTATAGAGTTTTTGTTTGATAAATTAAAAAAAAAAGATTTGTTCATCCCGATTATTTAATTTTTATTTGGTTATATTAAGTTTGTTTTGTATTGTATATGTATGCAATACGCATTGTATTGAGGAATAACTTCAACTGCTCGTGCTGCACTAGCGATTTTCATTTTTGCTGAAAGTGCTGCCAAACCAATCTAGTGTTGATATGTAACGCTATTCCCCCTTTTGCACATTCTTATGGGAAATTGACGTGGGGAACGATATGATCCTTACATTTTAGACATACGATAAGTTTGGCAGTTTTATGTAAAATACGACGGAGAACATTTATGGGGAACATTTTGACCCTCTTACTCCTTAATAGGTGGGCCTTTTTTGATCAGTTTTTTTTAGAAAAGGGGTAAAATACAAACAAAAAATATACAACAGGGGCATAACGGGTTAAAATATAAAAAAAAAAAATATTTGCCATTACATTTCACTGTAAGTCTATGAACACGCAAATAAAATTAACTCGCTCTTACCGAATCCACAGCCTTGAGGTTAATTTCATATTTATTCCGAATTTGTGCCAAAATCTTTCACTGAACCGGATGGAAAAATTCTTTCTGGTAAAATTCCCCTATAAGTCATCATATAAAAACGGGTCTGGGTATTTATGGGAGAATTTATTTATTTTCTTTTAAGGGTTTTGGGATTGCTGATTACAAGTCAGTTTTTTTTTTAATTAAAAACCCGCCAGATTTTTATGAGATTTGATATCCTAAGGCTCTTTGAGTCGCTAATTACAAAACTGTCATCAGTTTTCAAAAATTCAGAATGGCGGATTCCATATTAAAAAACAAAAACATGGACGGATTTAAAGAAAAAATCAGATTTTTATGAAATTTTATATCCAAAGGTTGCTAATTACAAAACTGAATATACTGAAATAAACAAAAAAAAATAGGATTTCCATATCTATTAAGTAAATAGTAAGTAAATTCCTTACCCTATTCCGAAATACGCTGGAATGAATGGTACATATCTTGAGCGTATATATACTATGTATACATAAAAAAATGTTGATTGAGATTAACAAAATAAAAATTTGTATTACAAGGAAGCGTGGCAACCCTGATGGAAAATATTTTCTGACCAAAGTTCTCTACAATACCTCTCATTTGATATCCATATTGCGATGTTTTAGATAAATTGTGTAGAATCGAAAATAAGTGGCCACCTTACACTATTATCCTAAGACATAACATTTTGTGTATAGGGAAAGCATTGTTTAAGAACCTTCTCTTGGTACCCATAAATAGTAATATTTTACCTTTTTTTTTCTAAACAAAAAATGAAATAAATATGCGATTCGAAATAGGTGGCAACCTTATTAAAAATATTTTTGAATAAGGGATCTTTAAAATACCGTCGATTTGATACCCATTTGATATGATATTTAATTAATTTGTAACTAATTTCGAATAGGTGGCAACCTTATACGAGTCTTCTCGGAGATATTGCCTATTCAGATAACCTTAAAATCCAAAACATTATCTGTGTAAAAATTTCATCAAAATTTTTGTGAAAAGTGCAGATAGAAGGTATTGAATATAAGCCCGCGATATGTATAATTTCGATATCGATTTGCGCACTTTCCGCTGCAAATTTAAATTTCTGAAACTGATTTCCGAAAAGTACCAGAAATAACTTTCTGGCTGTTTACACGTGAAAATAAAATTTCTCTTTCGCCTGCAGTTACTTTTGGAAATTCTTGAGTTTGACAGACCTTTAAAACTAAATAGTTGCATTTGCCACGTCGTACCTACTTTATAATTGGCCTGCATGCCATAAGACAGCAAGCGCAACATTTATTGGAACAAGCCTCGTATATTTATTAAAAAATAAGTCAACTAACTTTTCTGTTGTCTATGTATCTCAATTTAAAAATTGTTGGCATAAACGCTCATTGCAAGATACATAAAACAAAATTCTGAGAAATGGCAATGGCAATGAAAGCTATCTGCGTTCCTAGAAGAGCAGCAAGCAACATGTTGACAAGTTAAGCCCACTCGGCAAGTGTAGGAATTTAAAGAACACGAGTTAAGAGCGAAATACACCACACAAGCGGCTTGTCAAACATACTTTTCCCATTTTGTCATAGACCATGCAAACATGAGTCGTTCAAGCACAGAATTTTAGTTTTCTTTCGGTTAACAATGTAAAACATTTTAGTTTTCTACCATTATTCTCCCTTACGTCTTCACTTGGTGAAATTTCAGTTGCAATTGAGGCGATTTTACCATCCACATCGCAAGCGGTTTGATCAAACGTCAACATGGCGGCCAGAAAATCAAAAAAATTTGATTTTTGCTCAAATTTCCCTCAAGCGGTTTGTCAAACCTTCAAACACCCCATAGACAGCACAAATGGCTTGAAGCAAAGGGAAATTTCGCTTGGTTTGTCAAGCCGCTTGTGTTGTGTATTTCGCTCTTTAGCATAGCAAAATAACTGTTAGTTAATCTGCATTGCTTTTAGTTTCATCAACATACCGAGCGGCGAACGAACCAGCAAGCTTGAGAACATTTCCCCCCCAACAGTGTTCGAGTGTTGCTAACAAGCACATTTCAGCTTAATAAGGATGTGCTTTTTTATTTTTTTAGTTTGCTTTGCCGCCCACGGTTGGACAAGTAAGTAATTTCACAACAATGATGATAATAATGAAAAAGAAGAAGAAAAAAAATTAATGCATTTATAGGTACATAGTAGCAGCAAATACACTCGCAGTCATTTGAAGCGCACATTCTTTTGATACGCAGTATGTACACTTTTCCTTTTGTTTCAATATTCATATTATTATTTTTTTTTTGAAAATGTAGCATATTTTACGTGGAAATCCGATTCTAAAATTTTATACAAATTTAAAAAACATGTCAACAAAGGGGTGTGCTATCCTAATGACCTGCAGTGCATAAGTTAATAATATTTCTAGAAAAATTTCGGGTATGCAGTTTTGTAGCCCATACAATTTTAGGATAATAAAAAGCAAGTTTCAAGTGGCTACAAAATGACGTTGATTTTTGGCAATTTTTTTGTTAACGGTGCTGTGGATATAAAATTTTTCTCGAGCATACTTTGTATGGAAGAAAATGCATGACACTGTCAACAGAGAAAAAAATTTTAAAAACAAACGGTATTTTGTAGCCACTTGAAACTTGCACTTTATTATACTAAAATTGTATGGCCTACAAAACTGCAAACCCGAAAATTTTCTGTGCTATTCACATGACTGGGCGTGTAAATAAATGGTGCCGCAGAATGGATAAGAGTGAGAAACTAAATTGCTGCATAACAAAATGACAAAATATCTGCTGCATTCTTGTATGTAAGTAAGTATGTACATACATATTTATCTATGTATGTATGTACTCATACTATAACAGATAAAAGTACATACAAAAGTGAATGAATAGTGAATGGAATTCTGCAAACCTCTGACATTTTCACTGCGTATGCGGATGCGGGAGAGCGTCGTATTGGGTGTTGTTGTTGATTGCACTACGAGTATTACTGATTGTTGTTGGTTGTATACACCGTGCAAGTATTATTTTACGCCTGCGCGTGCTTGTATGTATGTGTACGTGCGTATGCAACTGACTGTGCTGAAAGTTGCTGCTGCCGCTGCTGCTGCTGCGGAGTAGTAGATAAGCCCTATCTTATTTAGTCGCTGCAAAAGTTGGCTGCAGATAAATGCGTAGTTATTGTGAAGGTGCGAAGAACCGCTAGGTAACTGCGTTCGTGCGTATGTATGTACTACATATATGCTTTACAGGAGTCGCGCGAGCTAGCGTGGGAATCAATAAGCCTCACTGCTGCAGGCAGTGGTGCACTTGTTGTTGTTCTTATTGCACCGAATGAAGTAATTTGCCGCGGTGCTGTTTTTTTGCGCTTTGGCTGCACCACCTCGTTCCTTTTGTTCGTAATCAAATTAGATTATTTTCACTTTATTTTCGCTGCAACTTTTATAATGCTTTTTTATGCTGCACTTTTTATCGGTTTCACACGGCA
>NW_016188281.1:0-4171 GCF_001687245.7 Rhagoletis zephyria
TGCTTTGCCAGCATCATTTATTTTATTTTTCAACACGCAAAAAAAGGGGTTTGAAAAGTGCATTGTAAAATTTTTCACTATTTACAATTGTTTTCTTTTTCATTTTACCGTTTTTCAACTCGACTCAGCATGGCTTTGACACCTCGTAACACAGCATGAAATGTCGTCAGCGTGTATTATGGAGGAAACTTAGTCGTAAGACTACAGCCACTTGATTTATTACGCCGATCAAATTGCGCATAAAAATCACAAAGTACTGAATTCCGAACTTTTGAATTGAAATTGTAAAGATATGCACATAAATACGCTAAAGCGGTTATTGAACTGAGAAAGGCAGTGTCGTCGCACAATTGCTGAAGATTTAATACAATCCTGTGTTCTTATGGAGATGGCTGAAGTGCATTCAGCTAAGCTGAATAGCGCGCAAGTGTTAGTATGTGGAGAGTCAAATATCTCACAGCCTTCTAGAAAGTGCTGCAATAAAACTGGCTTCCAAAATTTGCTGTATATAAGTAGTTTTGTGTACTGAATTGAGATTAAACTTAATTTGTAAAAAAATCTAAATGACAGTTCAACTGGAGAACACTTTTCTCGAGCCATGATAATGGCGCTTAATAGCTTAACTAGCAAAAAAAAAGGTCTAAAGGAAAGGTCTAAATACTGAAAATACTAAATACTTCCAGAGTGTGCTGAATTAAAAATTACTTAACACATAATTTGTTAAAAAGCTCAGATGCTTTACATGATAACTCAACTAAGGAAAATTTTTCGAGCCAAACTAATCGCGCTGAATAGCAGAGATAGCAACAAAACTTGCATTCAGCTGAGCTGAATAGCGCCAAAGTGATATTATTTGAAAAGACATAAATATTGAAATATCCCAAAGCATTCTAGAATGTGCTGAATTAAAAATGACTTCCAAAATTTGCGATGAAAAAATTCTTTTTTAGGAGAAAAAGAAGATGTAGAGTACAGTTAAAGCGAAGAGCTGGCAGAAAAGTATACGATTTTAAGACTGACACGGGTTCGAAATATGATGGCAGGCAAACAAAGAACACTTGAAATATGGAGCAATCACTTCTCAACGCTTTTAAATGGCGACATAGGTAGCACGTTTAAAAACCAAAGACTTTGAAAGCGCTGATGGCCTGAAAAGCGCAGAATGCTGATCTTGATGTATGGTTCTACTCTTGTACTTTATATATCTTCAAAACGATAAGTTCCACCGTGGCGACGGAGTAATGGGTCAGCTATTTGTAAGACAAGGACGAATTTTCGCGAAGCGTTTTTGTGAAGAACTGTAAAAAATAACCTCGATTTCCTTAAACAATCCAATCTTTTCACTAAGCTTTTGCTTTATTGGCAAATTGAACTACCTGAATATAAATGTAGCAATTCCTCTAAATACTTTTGCATTTTCAGCAGCTGAATTCACTCAAACAGACCTAAGTATGTGTGCCAAAAATATTGAATATACTCAAATTATAAGCACTTAAAATTTACCAATAACAAACGTCGTGGACAAATAAAGCATTCCTAAAAGAAATATTACATTTTCTCCACTTAATTAATCTTTAAAAACTTTTAACATTTTATAAGCTAAGTTTTCTCATTTATCAATCTATGTACTGAAAGTCTCAAAACAAAGTCAAATGCCTTCAGGTGAATTGCGCTGAATATACCTTAGGCACTGAAATTCACTCAACTTAAATTCATTAGGCTAAGAAAAATACAAATTTAATGAAAAGATCCAATTTTTTAGTTATTTCAATAATTTTTGTATAAAAAATAAACCCAAAAATACCCAAAATATTATCCATAAAAGTCATTTCTTCTTGATTAAATCCCTGAACAATTTTTCAAATTGCAGCCTGCAGCAGAAACGAGTGCATTCATGCATTTTTTATTCACTAGCAGCTTCACTTTTCGATTCAGCAACTGCAACTGCAGACGTATGAATACTTAAATCAGCAATTTGCTGAATTAACATTCCTTCAGCTGAAATGAATAATTTAAATGCATATTTTTAGTATTTTGTAGTTATTAAATGAAAAGGCGAATGAATGGCAATGGGAGGTCAGAGAAGCAGGCTCGATACCGGTACTACTAGTTCGTAAGCAGATGGCAAAAGTTGAAGCTTGTGCCTGAAGAACGAATAAAGAGCATCCTTCTTCGCATACTTATGCATTTCGGTATCGCTGCTCTTCCTGCCTACTCATGATTTTTCGATTCTGCAGTTATTAGTGCTTCTTCGCCAACAATGCCACTTAACAACGCTGAACTTTTGTGCCACCAACTCTACTCAACCCTACTCAACTCAACTCAACTCACAAACAGTTGTACACTGCACTCAACTGCTGAACTTTCAACTTGTTATGCATATAAAATGTGTTAGCCCGGATTACTAGAAGCATAACTGATGCAATTCATTTATATGTATGTAGTGTATATTTCTGACAAGCAGCAAAGTTTACTTACTTGCTTGGTAGCTGGTTATGAAGCTAAAGTAAATTAAACTGCACAGAGACAACAAGCACTCGAGTCATTAGTTTTCTCTTAACTCAACTCGGCTCACTCACTGTCTATCTATTTATCTATCTAGCAAAGCTTTACTGCCAGTACGTCTGTCTACATTGTTTGCTGACTATTTGTAAACATACTAAGCGCTCTGTCCTCCTCTATACAACTGTCTGACAGACAAACAGGCAGGCTAACTGCATGATTTCCTGCTGCCATACGCTTTGCCATTTACTCGCCNCTGCATTGTTGACTGGATATGGATATAACCCAATAAGCCAACGAGCGAAGAGTTTCATGGTCTCTCAGTAAAGTTGAGCTTTTTGTCTTCGTTCATAAAAAAGGACTGACCTTGTCAGCTTTGTAATGATGTCAGTATTAATTGTGTCTTAACAAAAGTCGATCGGTAAAGCAGCACTCTGCCGATGGACTCACCCTAACTCTGGGAAACTGTACGATTGTGCGATATTCGCCAGTGCAGACGCGCGAAAGCCCATTAACCTTCAGCAGAATTTTCTCCCTGTCGCTGTTAGGTCCGAGGACTTAACGACGCGCATGATTAGATACTTACAAAGTGTGATTTTCGTTGGTGGTCGATAGGTCTTTACTGCTCAATGAAATGCCTCTCTACCTTTCTGAGCTCATCGTAGTACACCCATATGGCCCACGTTACGTCCGATCTTAGAGAGATCCTTTATGCAGCATCTTTTTGTAAAGTTCGTACAGCTCATCGTTGCATCGTCTGCGATATTCGCCAACATGGGTGCGATAAATCCCATACACCTGTCATTTAAATTTCTCCAAACGCTCCGGCTCTTTCGATTCACTCTTCGCCATCCTATTTTCCCTTCATATATGCCCACCTGGCAGTGGCATTCCAACAACCAACGGAGGAGAATGAGGTTGCTGGAAGTGTCTGTGTCGAGACTTGGATAGATTAAACATACTACCCGCCCTATTGAGTTTTGTTGGGATAGTATTTGTATCCAGTAAGGTACACATCAGTCCCAGCTACATACCTCATCTTAGTAGTGTACTGTACTGAAGTTGTCGTTTTTTAGGAAGCCGAGCAGAATTCTAAAGAGTTACATACGTAATAGCGGCTTCACTGCGACTGTGATAAATTGATGATTAAGATATGTTAAGATTAGCCCAATTCAGTCACAGTGCAGCTTTCTTCTGGTAGCCAAAAGCATAATTTAAATGACAGTTCCGGGAAGTACACACAATTTCCTACCCACTGTTATAGCTTGGAGCCGTCGATGTTAATGTCATGAGGCTTATAGTAAATTTTCAAGTCCATGTCTTTCTCAAAGGAATCTGTGTGGTAACGCCAGTGTACAAACTGAAGCTCAGCGTCGTGTAATCTTGGAACATATATTTAGCAGGACAGATGTATAGTATTTTCGAGTGACCAAAATTTTACCCCACCCTATTGCCAGAGCATTTTATCTGACCGTATGGTACTGTAAAAACTTCCAGGTTTTACTTTGGGTGTAGCGAGTCTATAAAGCTATTTATATCATGTAAAAACATCTGATCAAAAGTAATAAACCATTCAGATGCCCCAATTAAAGTTTTGCGCCTTCTGGTCAAGAAACAAAGTATAGAATCTCATCTGGGATCAACGATCTATAACTTATGTGTCATTCTA
>NW_016188282.1:0-2251 GCF_001687245.7 Rhagoletis zephyria
CTACTTTATTTTGCCTTTTTTATAGGTTTTTAGGTCCTAAAAATCCGTTAACTGGTTATTATAATAACACAATTCATTCAACAACTAAACAAAAGCCAATGGATTTCATTAATAGATTAGATTTAGACTTCAAGGAGATTGCAGAAAGAATGGATAAAAAGAAAAGACANAGGAAACCACCTCCTACATTAAACGCAGACAAAATGTTCATAAAAAACTGCCAAAAGATATACAAAATATAACCAAAATAACCCTAATAAAATCGATATTGAACAAGTTAAACGACCATTAAAATATTTTATATAAATTTACAGATGATCATAGCATAACAATTCTGGCAATATCAACATGTAATAAGGCAGAAATTATAAAAAATAAAATAGAAACGGAGGCTGGATATATGATAATGGAAAGTCAACCTGTATTTCTTATTCAAAACTAATGCATATTATAAACCTGGAAGAAATACAATAAATAAAGTGAAATTAAGTATTTCAAGATATATGAATACAAAACAGGAATGGATGATGCAAAATTTACAAAACGACATCGAAGAATTAGAACATTCATTACTAACGATAGGTAGACATAATAGACAGAAAAGGGCATTAGTTAATCTGGGCGGTAGACTTATCAAATGGGCATTTGGAAACCTAGATGACGAAGATAAAGAAGCTATTGACAATCATTTCAAAAATATAGATATCAATCAACATAATACAATAAGCAACTTGAATAAAAAAATGACTATTAATAATGATATACAAAAATATATGTTAAACATTAAATTGATTTTGGACTCGCATAAAGAATTATTCAATGAAACAAACGCCAAAGAATTGCAAGAAAAATTTGAATTAATAAAATACAATCATCTCACATTAATTATAAATAGAATAAAAGACAAAATTGAAAAAATACAAGATAATATTATGAGTTCAAAACATCAAATTATGAATAGATTCTTTTTAACCACTAAGGAAATCGATTNCCAAGAAAAATCTGAATTAATAAAATACAATCATCTCACATTAATTATAAGTAGAATAAAAGACAAAATTGACAAAATACAAGATAATATTATGAGTTCAAAACATCAAATTATGAATAGATTCTTTTTAACCACTAAGGAAATCGATTTCTATCAAATTGATAGCGATAAGTTAAAATATATTAAATGTTCGTCAGGAAATCTGTCAAATAAAATAATATTGTTTGTAATAGCAATATTTTTAAAAGATAAATAAAAGACAAAATTGACAAAATACAAGATAATATTATGAGTTCAAAACATCAAATTATGAATAGATTCTTTTTAACCACTAAGGAAATCGATTTCTATCAAATTGATAGCGATAAGTTAAAATATATTAAATGTTCGTCAGGAAATCTGTCAAATAAAATAATATTGTTTGTAATAGCAATATTTTTAAAAGATAAATAAAAGACAAAATTAATTATTTCGGTTCCCAATAAAAATAATATGCAAATAAATGTGGAAACTACTAGAATCATGGACATAGCAAACGAAACATATATTGTTGATGAAGGAAAAGATGTAAGAAATTTAAAACAAGCTAGTAAATGCATCAAAAACTTGTTAAAAAATNAAAATTAATTATTTCGGTTCCCAATAAAAATAGTATGCAAATAAATGTGGAAACTACTAGAATCATGGACATAGCAAACGAAACATATATTGTTGATGAAGGAAAAGATATAAGAAATTTAAAACAAGCTAGTAAACGCATCAAAAACTTGTTAAAAAATTTATATAATGAATGCACACAGAAAAAGTTCATACAAAAACTAATACAAGAAATTGATACTGGCAATATCTTAGTAATAAATTATAATTCGACTCTAATAACTAGTTGTAATGAATATAAATATGAATTAAGTGGAAACTATTTAATAAATTTTGAAAACTGCGAGATACAATTGGAAGAATATAAACTCAAAAGGTTTGAAAGCAAAATTAATATTATTATACCTAATCAAATAAAATTAACAAAAAATGTTACCGAAATAATAGAAGTCCCAAAATTAGATAACCTCAAAACTCTAAAGCAAATATTAAATGAAGACAACAGTAATATTTACCATACTTACGTTCTGTATTTGATAACAGCATCAATAATCGGTGTAATTGTATTCTTAAAAGTAAAAAATTGTAGGATTCGCAGGGACTCGAATCTTAAGGAGGGGCGAGTCACATTTGACGCCCACGAAGGCATCAGTGAGGCACTTA
>NW_016188282.1:2279-3225 GCF_001687245.7 Rhagoletis zephyria
CTAGTGGTTCTCGAGTTATGTCAAAAAAAGGCCACCAAAGGTGACCATTTCCCCTATATGATAGTTATATATATATATATATAACTTCTTTTTTACCGATATAACTTTCCCCGGTATTTTGAACCCTTCCCGATCACTGACCCCTACCATTTGTCTCACAGTGTAATNTAATACAAGAAATTGATACTGGCAATATCTTAGTAATAAATTATAATTCGACTCTAATAACTAGTTGTAATGAATATAAATATGAATTAAGTGGAAACTATTTAATAAATTTTGAAAACTGCGAGATACAATTGGAAGAATATAAACTCAAAAGGTTTGAAAGCAAAATTAATATTATTATACCTAATCAAATAAAATTAACAAAAAATGTTACCGAAATAATAGAAGTCCCAAAATTAGATAACCTCAAAACTCTAAAGCAAATATTAAATGAAGACAACAGTAATATTTACCATACTTACGTTCTGTATTTGATAACAGCATCAATAATCGGTGTAATTGTATTCTTAAAAGTAAAAAATTGTAGGCTTCGCAGGGACTCGAATCTTAAGGAGGGGCGAGTCACGTTTGACGCCCACGAAGGCATCAGTGAGGCACTTAAAGATAAACAAACGCAAGTGCCGCCTAAAGAAGATGATAATAAAATAAGCATTTGGCCGTTGCCATAATCCAATGGCAAAATTAAAGAATATTGATTTCTATAAACAAAAATTAAAAGCTGCAAATATTATACTATGATGAGTAGCAGTATAATATTTGCCAAGCCTTTATGTTTACACAGCTGCATCCGCAATAGATGCATCGATCTAATTTCATCATTACTGAACTCCAAGCTTTATTTATGTTTACAAAGCTGCATCTGCAATAGATGCATCGATCTAATTTCATCATTACTGAGCTCCAAGCTTTATTTATGTTTACAAAGCTGCATCCGCAA
>NW_016188282.1:3276-4171 GCF_001687245.7 Rhagoletis zephyria
TTTGACGCCCACGAAGGCATCAGTGAGGCACTTAAAGATAAACAAACGCAAGTGCCGCCTAAAGAAGATGATAATAAAATAAGCATTTGGCCGATGCCATAATCCAATGGCAAAATTAGAGAATATTGACTTCTATAAACAAAAATCAAAAGCTGCAAATATTATACTATGATGAGTAGCAGTATAATATTTGCCAAGCCTTAATGTTTACACACCTGCATCCGCAATAGATGCATCGATCTAATTTCATCATTACTGAGCTCCAAGCTTTATTTATGTTTACAAAGCTGCATCCGCAATAGATGCATCGATCTAATTTCATCATTACTGAGCTCCAAGCTTTATTTATGTTTACAAAGCTGCATCCGCAATAGATGCATCGATCTAATTTCATTACTGAATTCCAAGCTTTATTTATGCTTGCATACATATCTACATTCGCGATGGATGCATTGATTCAATTTCTGAATCTTTGTAGCATATCCCGCTTTCCCGCTGACCTTGCTGACTCCTTGGGATTTGAGTATATAAANCTACATCTGCAATAGATGCGTCGATCTAATTTCATTACTGAATTCCAAGCTTTATTTATGCTTGCATTCATATCTACATTCGCGATGGATGCATTGATTCAATTTCTGAATCTTTGTAGCATATCCCGCTTTCCCGCTGACCTTGCTGACTCCTTGGGATTTGAGTATATAAAGTTGATGTTTAAAAGTTTAAGTTGAGTTGTATTCTGATTACTTAAAGACACGGTTCTATTATTTAAGTTTAATTTAAGACTTAAAATTCGTTTAATAAATATACAGTTTTTATAAAGGACTTAAACAAAGTTCCAACATATAATTCGTTTTTATACCCGAGCGCACTTGTGCACAAGGGTATTATAACT
>NW_016188283.1:0-4171 GCF_001687245.7 Rhagoletis zephyria
ACCCGGATGCCTTTGAGAGCATCAGAATAGCTGGGCTGCTGAGTGGTTCATTCCTGAGGCTGACCTTGGCCCGCATTCCCATCCAGGCCCTTAGACTCTGTCTGAGGGGGTGTAGGCCCCCGCTGTCGCTTGGGGGGCGGTGGCTCCGGTGGTGTAACCTGTAAGCTGGTTCGCTTTGCTGGACCTGTGGAAGTTGCTGATGGGTTACCTTTGGGTTCCCCGCCTCTCCGCCAATAGGCGGTCGCGGGTCTCTGCTGCTGTTGCCCGCGTCTCTGCTTTTCAGCAGGCGCGGGTCTCTGTTGCTGTTGCCCGCCTCTCTGCATATCAGCAGGCGCGGGTAGTTCACCTGAGTTGCTGCCATGCTGCCTAACAGCGGTAGCAGCCCTATTGCTTCTGCGCTTCCGCCATAGTGCGGGTTCACTAGCAGATTTCCCCTGCCGAAGGTACCGAAGATACCACTTGACCCCCGACCCACCAAGGCCAGCTCGATGGTGGTCGTCAAGGGCTCCCGGTTGACCGGAGAGGGGTAGTGGAGGAGGTCTGCACCTGCGACTGCGTTTCTTGCTCTCCTGTACATGCCACCCTGAATCATGCGGCGCTGGGGAGGTCCGACTGGGAGACCTGCGGTGCCTACTTCCGGAACGGTGCCTGCTGCTGGAGCGATGCCTGCTCTCCGAGCGACGCCAGCCCCTGGACCGGCAACGACTCTCGGAGCGGTCACGACTCTTGGAGCGACGCCGACCTTCAGTCCGCTGCCTGCTAGCAGAGCGATGCCCGTTTTTCGGGAGTGATGCATCTGCTCCCTTGAGCCCTTCCGAAAGGCGCTGCACCTGATCCACGCCACCCCTGCTGGAGCTTGGCTTCTCTTCTTCCCTGGCGTGTTCAATGAAGAGGGCAGCCTCTTCTTCGGTCAGGCTCTCAAGGCAGCTACCCCTGCGCCTGGTGCCTTTACCTCCGCCCAGCATGTTACTGCCGTGCGTGGCCGTTGCTGTTCTTTGCGCTGTTGCTGCTGTGTCCGCAGCAGTTGCTGTTGCTATAGTTGTTGCTGTTACCGCTGTTGCTGCTGTTGCAGCAATAGTTGCAGCTGTGGCTGTAGCTGACGTTGTAGCTGTCGCTGTCGCTGTTTTTGCGCTTGCTTTGCTGTTTTTTGCTGTTGATTGTTGTTTTTGTTGCTTTCATTTGTTTAGTTGTAATCATCTTGTTCGTACGACTGCCTGCTCGACGAGGCGAGCTCAGCAGTCCATTTTGTTGAAGGGGATCTTATCTGGTCCGCCGCGCCAGCGCCCCATGTCGCGGTAAGGCCACCGTTACTCCTCGATGGAGCCCGGTGTCGAAGAGGCGCCGTTGTACTACAGCCGGTTTATACTCTCCTGGCTGCAAACCGTCCAATAGGCACGGTGTCGCGTCACATCCTGGATTAGGAGGAGGCAGTTCTTGGTCACCGTTCACCGGCAACCAAAGTCTGGAGAAAAGGCAGCGCAGAAGCGACGAGCGCGTCAACGATGCCCTAGACTAGAAAGGGGCTGGTCGGCGATTCAGCTAAGCCCCCGCACCAACGGCAAGGTGCCTGCCCAGCGAAAAGTCTCAAAAACTTTAGACAAAGCAGACAAAATACTGATTGGACGAAAATCATTTGGCCAATTTGCAGAACTCTTTTTAGCGCCAGGTAACACAGAACCAATTTTCCACAAATGTGGAAAACGAGAGGTTGTTACACCGTGATTTATGATGTGAGTGAGAGTTCCAAGGATAAAGGTTAGTGTAACTTTTATAAACTTTATTGGAAGACCATCTTCTCCTACAGCATTAGACCTTATACCAAGAACACATCTACTTACAGCATATTCGGTTACTGTAGAAAACTCAAAAGACAAACCTTCGAAACACAAGCGACTACATGGAACAAAAGTGGGGGCTACTACATTAGACACACAAGACCCAAGAAAGGCATCATTGACGTCGTCAGGTGATAGAGTGCATCGCACATTCTCCTTACTATGTACCCTAAGACTACCGATATTGTGCCACAAGACACCCGGTGGTAGATTGGAATCCAGTTTATTTGCGTAGTAAGCGCGCTTTGCCCACCTTGTAACGGAAGTTGAAATATTCCTAGCCGACCTAAATGCATCTCAGTTCGAGAAGGTGGGATTTTTCTTCCTACGTGAAAGGAGCTAGTTTCGCAATTTGATGGCCGACTGAACCTTTCTATTATACCACGGGCAAGACGAACATCTAACAGGGACAGTGCTAACAGGCACATGTTTGTCAAAAGCATCTCTAAGAGTACTAACAAGGAAATTAAGTTTGGCGTCAACTGATTGACAATGCCAACATTCAGCCCAGTCTATTCTGCCAAGGTCCGAGAAAAGTGCATCAGAAATTATTACTCCGGAAGTCCCTATACGAAAATGTCTGACCGTCACGACTCCGTTCAACATTAATGTCCAAGCAACAAAAAATTAGATCATGGTCAGATAAAAACGTAATTTGGTAAAATTTTAAAACACTGGTCAAGTCGGAAGCAATAAAATAGTCAAGTAGGCTTGGACTAAAATTCGAAACAAGTCGAAATAAAATTGACGCTAAGTTAGTAGCAGTTTTTTGACATACAGCTATAGTCAAAGATGTAGCACCAGAAATCAAAATGATATTTTGTTTCTTTATTTTTAATAATACTCATTTAAAATATAATTCAATCTATAAAAGGAACCAACATCAAAAAAAGTTTCAAAAATTGCACAAATTACAAAAAAAAATGTATCAAACTTGAAAAAGTTTTCATCAGAATTAAAAATTTTTCTAAAAGTGAAAGTACATAACGTGCATAGCGTCGCCGTCACCGTCACCGGCAGTTGTCCAAAAAGCTGATTCGGTGTTTTTGTATGAAGTAAGTTACATGAACAAGCAGACGGTGACGGTGCCGCACAAATTAGCCCAACTCTGAATTTTGCTTATGCGATTGCGTCAAATGACAACTATTCAGTATTTTGATGATGGTTTTGGCGACCTTTTCAATTTTTCAACCGAGTTAAACGTCAAAGCCGACGGACGTGTTTTTTGATCGCTCGTCGAAAAGTGCTAAAAGACACATATTAGTGAGAGTTTGCGCTACGTACATATTGGTACAAATGTTTAAAATTTTTAAATATTTTTTTGCGAAAGTGATGTATACAAATAAACACTATTAATATTATTAAAATAAATATACGCAACCAAACAAACATACATACACAAAATTCTACCAACGTTCGCTGTTATAAACAAATAAAAAGTAGCGGTGAGTGGGAGAATGACGGAGTGCGGAAGATGCCGAAAAGGCATCAGAGAAGAAACCGGTGTGAACTGTGCTGGTGTGTGTGGGAGAGTGTACCACAAAACAATTGCGTGTGCACAAATAGACGATTACTGTTTGCAAGGGTTGGCACATTGTAAGTTTTTGCGCTTCATGTGTGATGACTGCATGACTTACATTTCTAATGTGGATGATGCTCTCAAACAAATGATGAGCATAGCTGAGACTAACAAAATTAATATAATAGATCAAAAAAGCGACATTGAAAAGATGCTAAACGAACATAATAATGAAATAAGAAGTTTGATGGATAACATCAAAAAACTAACCAAGAGAAATTAGAACTAATAAAGAGGGTAGAGCGTCTGTGCAAGACCAACAAAGATCAAATATCAAGAGTAGATGCATCAACTACTGAGATATGCAAGCAAAAAGATGATATTATTGCGGAAGTTAAGAAAGCTGCATGTCAGAGTAAAGAGAACTTACAGCGTAGTGTGGGTGTATCGTATGCTAATGCAGTAAAAGGTGTACCTCCAATAATAATTAAGCCAAAAAATAAGCAAGCGGCTGAGAAAACTAGNCATAATAATAAAACCAACAAATAAGCAAGCGGCTGAGAAAACTAGGGTGGATCTTAATAAAATCGATGCCACTAATATGAAAATTGACAAAGTGTCTAATAAGCAGAATGGGGCGGTTGTAATAAATGCCAACAGTGTTTCTGAGAAAGAGAAAATTAAATCTACTTAATCTTAATAAGAAACAATATGAGATCTCTGAACCTAAAATGAACGTGCCAAAAATACTGATAACCCGTATAAACACTGAATACACTGAAACAGAGGTCATAAGCAAAATAAAATCACAGAATAT
>NW_016188284.1:0-4171 GCF_001687245.7 Rhagoletis zephyria
GAAACATTATAAAATGAGTATTAAATACAGGTAGGGCTTTTAGAAAATAGTTTCGAAAAAAGTGTTGGTTAAAGCCTTTGTGATTTAAGGTAACGATATATACAGTATATTTTGCTTAGCACGTAGTGCACGTAACCGAAAAAGGCACTAAGCGAATTTTCTTTACTACTTCAATGAGGAAGGTATGCGAATCCCTATGAAACCAAATATTGGCGGAGCACTTACCATGTAGAAATTACTGCAAGCGAAATTTTTACCGAATGTTATCTAATTATCTATATAACTACATAAATTGATAGCCATTTTCGTTGTTCTGCGAGATGAGCAAAATAAATAAAAGGTTGTAAAATTAGGTAATTGTAGGGCCAGTGCAGGTAAACGTAATACTTTCATTGATAATTGATACTAGTCGCACAATTTTTAAGGCAGNAAAATGAGCACTTAAGCATAGAGGCAGCAAAGCAAAATATACTGTAGCCATAAAATTCCTATGATTTTAGAAAAGATCAAAGCAGTAATTTTAAAGACNAAAATGTGCACTTAAGCATAGAAGCAGCAAAGCAAAATATACTGTAGTCATAAAATTCCTATGATTTTAGAAAAGATCAAAGCAGTAATTTTAAAGACGTATTTTCAAAAAAATTTACCTGGACTTTCTCAGGAAATCCACAATTTGGCTATTATAGTTTTTTCTTCTTATCGCTTTTATATTAATTAACTGGACCGATTTTCGAAATCTGCATTGTGATCTTAAGGAATGCTGTGACAAACTCTAGCCGGATATACTTATGTAGATATAGTTTTTTTCTTTTTATTTATAAAAATTATATTCTCGCACTTCCATTCAATTTCATCATACACTTCACACAACGCAATATTCATAGAGATACTGGCGTGCTTTGCGCAAATTTCCTGCCGCCTTGTAAATCAAATGCAAATTGTAAGCAATCTCTTGTTGCAAGCCCAAATACTCTTCGTTCTCTTCGATGAGAGGATGTCGTACCGCCAAGCCACGCTCGTAGTACTCCACTGCAAGGTGTGCCATACCCGCTTGCTGATAAATACGTCCAAAATTGTAACAAATTTCTTGCTCGGCGGCACTACATTGCCCAGTGGACGATGGTTGGGAGTCATCACCTTCAGTGCTCGTGGAGGTAATACCAACATTCCAACTTTCACCAGCGCGTAGTATGGCATACTTTTGGACGAAGGCAATTGACTGTGACACAGCAGATGTTTTGCGCAATACTTTGCGCTGCAACGACATCTGATTGAAGATGACAGCTATGCAGAGCGCCAGTATGGGCGACGGTTGCTCCTTGAAGAGTGGCACATAAATGTTTAATGCATATTTATAGGAGCAGCAAAAGAGATGATAGTGAGCGAGGAAGATGCGTAATTGACGTTCGGTGGGCTGTCGCTGCACCAGTCTACGCACGTAACGATGATAACGCAAATCTTGACCCTTTTGCACCAGTAAAGAGAGTAAGTTCCAAAGTGCCATATTGCTTGCATTCTTGGAAATCAGCTCACGCAGATATGAGAATGAAATGGCGCAATTATCATTGAAGTAACAGGCTAGTATTATGATGCGCTCTAGTTCGATATGATAGGCGGTGAAACGTTTCGTAGTGACCATGCCAAAGCAGAGGCGCTCAATACAACTAAATTTGCGATGATCGAAAGCTACGCTTATTAATTCAAGAAAGAGTCGGTATTCATCTTGTATTGTGAGGTCGCTATTCTCTTGCGGTATCTTCATATACTCCTAGCAGTTTTAAGACAAAATGTAATATCATGTTTGCAAAAATATGTAAATATCATTTCACCCAAACCTGCAATGCTTTGTCGGTATCCTCTGTTATGTTACGCATTTGTAGTATAACTTTTAGCCCCTCGGCATTGTAGAAACTACCACCATTAGCCGCTGCTAGCATTTCTTCCCGATTTCGCAGCTTAATCGAATGCCTCGACAATAGTACATAGCCCACTTCAAGAAATTCGTCGATTTCTCCAATTTGCTGTAACATCACACAGCGTTCGTAGAGTAGCCGCGCATTTAGCGGTTGTCCTTCGCCTTCACCAGATTGCTCAAGTGCTTTGACCGCTTCTATGTGACGTCCCTGCTGTTTTAGCAGCGCTGACAATGTAAATTTTGCTTCATAACAAAATGGCGCCAGCTCCACGACGCGGGTGTAACTTTCGATTGCCTCATTTGTGCGATTCAAGTTGCGTAAACACTCAGCCTGCCGCAACCAAACAAATGCGGGACACTCAATAGTATCGCCATCTGTTATGGGGCGTAGCAACTCAATAGCTTCCGCATATTTATGCTCTTGCATAAGCGCCTCGCCAATATCAATATACAAGTCCAAACGGTCATCAGTTAATGGAATATGCTCATGTACATTCTGTATAAGATAGCCAAGCAGATGATGTGCATGCAGGTGTATCAGGCTCACACAGAGCTTTGCACGAAAGTCCGGTACAAAGTCATCCGGTATGACACAGAAGAAAATCAACTCCGAATTGCTCTCCTGCTCCGTTTGCAATTCAAGTGAGGTGCGTGCACGTAAACACCGCAATACTTGAGCGTATGCTTTATTAAAAATCAGTAAATCCATATAAAGGTTGAGATCTTCGAGCGTGAAATGATCGCCACACACTTGATAAGCACCTTCCATCGCTTCCAGTGCAATGGCATGCTTGGAGATACCGTGGAAATGCCGTGCGACATTTTTGGCTGTCAACAGACATAGATCAGCCTCGCTTCGCGGTACATGTGGTATCATTTTCAAGTACGTCAACATTGAAAGATGCGTCTCACCCATCAATTCTAGAAGATGTGCTTTACGCAAACGCAAATCATAATCTCTTGGCATTGCCTTGGAAGGACAAATTTTGATAAAATTAATATATTTCGAAAATAAACACAAATGGACAACTCACCTTTATAGCTTTCGTATAAAATATACGCGCACGTTGTAAATTACCCTGGGCTATGTGCAATTCTGCTATCCGTATCCACTGATCACGATCATGTGGGTTCAAATGTGCCGCAAGCGTTAGAAAGTATAAATGCTTTTCCGTATTGCGAGTCTCATAGATTTCGGCTAATGTAAAAAAAGGTTCAGCTGCCAATGGATTTTGTCTTATAATCTCTAAGCAAATCTTCTCCGCGATATCAATCTGACCACGTGCAAAACTCAAATTCGCCTCACCCATGAGACCTTGTAGCGCTGCATTGAGTACGGTGCGACGACGAGATCCGCTGGTGCAGCTACCGCCAGCACCACTGCGCCAACTTGGCTCATTTAGACTTGTATCAACTAGTCTGCCTTCAATACTGCCTGTGGTATTGATGCGGCCTTCCTGTGCCGCTTGCTGCAATGTTGAGTGTTGCACATTTGCATCATATTTTTGATGCTCTATCGCCTTCAACTCCACTTCATCGACATCATCATCTTCCTCTTCGCCCGGCTCAAGTTTTGTATAATAGTCTGGGAATTCTACTTCACCGCGCACGAAACGCTTTATCAATGCAGCTTCACCTTCGCCGCCAATAGCACTGTAAGTTGTTGCCTGCTGCTGCAGCGCAACACCACCATTTCCACTAATTTCTTTTGTGGTCGTTGACTTGGAGTTATCCGTTGGATTAATTATATCCAGAACTTTTATTGGTTGCGTTTCTTGAAATTCGGACAACNACGCAACACCACCATTTTCACTAATTTCTTTTGTGGTCGTTGACTTGGAGTTATCCGTTGGTGTAATTATATCCAGAACTTTTATTGGTTGCGTTTCTTGAAATTCGGACAACTCGGATTCGGGTACATCATTGCTAGAGAGCTCTTCTATTAAGAAACCTTCGCCATCCATTTGAAAACTTCGGTCTTATAAGTGAAATTGGAGAAAATCAGCTATTAACTTGCTATCAAGAAAAGTAAATCTCCGTGTTTACAAAAGGAAAATAGACAAAACACCCACTCGTATTTACCGAAAACAGCTGTTGGAAAAGTGCTGCCAAGCTAGAATTATGTAAAGCAGCATTCTAGCACAGTGGTTTATAACTAGTGTTCTGCGTATGATTATGATGTTTTATTAAAGCGCAGCTAGTCAACAACGTAGCGTAAACGTAGGTTGACGTACGTAGCAGCATATAAAATTTACT
>NW_016188285.1:0-4170 GCF_001687245.7 Rhagoletis zephyria
TTTATTTTGTTGCTAACGGTCTCCAGCATTCTATTTCATGACAAATTCAAGCTTATATGAAAAAAGGTGCAAAAATCCATCACAAAAAAAATCTTAAAAATCAACGCTAAAAAGACGTTTGAATCTTCTATCTACTTTTTTAGACTAAAAATGTGCTATAGATTCAGTTCAAAAAGTTGAAATTTTGATGAAAATTTTTTGAATTTTCCTAAATTTTGTAGAGTCTGAAAATTTGATTTATATGTTTTTAGTTAAAGCTTGGAAGCTTTGATGCTATTTGTTTTAGAAAAATAATAAAAAAAAAATTAGCTCAAAAAACATTACAATTATTAAAAAACAAATTTACATGTGGTCATTTGTTTGAGTCACTGCACTTGCGTGTGCGAATAGGTGATTCAATTTGGGAAAAGTACGTCCACAAGAGGGACCCTTGTTCACTTTTTGATTAACAAACACTCACCAAACGAATGCCATAACCTAACAGCCCCAGGTTAATTATGTATACCCCGATACGAGTACATACCTAAAAACTATATATGTACCTAGAAATACTTATTATGTACACGTGTATGTGGGTGTGTATGTAAATATTTACATATGCATGTTCCGTTCAAAATATGTGCCAACGTAGTTTTGTATTGATTTAAATATGTATGTATGTATGTACGTAGNAGTAGTCGCCATCTTGCTGCGCCCATAGCGGGTAACAGGAAACGGAAGAGTTTTTTTGTAAACATAAAATGAGCTGATGTCACACTAACCTACATACATACATATATATAAACAAATAAATACATATAAAACACATATTTACAAATGCAATATGCTCAGCGAATTAGAACTAAAATATACAAACGATTGAAATTGTATTTGGAAAGAGACGCATTCGATTAAGAACAAGGCGCTTTCATTTTAGCTGATATTTAGTATGTATGTTTGTATGTGGTGATTTTTTAAGAGCTTGATACCTTTTTTTTTAAAAAAAACGCATAAAATTTGCAAAATCTCATCGGTTCTTTATTTGAAACGTTAGATTGGTCCATGACATTTACTTTTTGAAGATAATTTCATTTAAATGTTGACCGCGGCTGCGTCTTAGGTGGTCCATTCGGAAAGTCCAATTTTGGGCAACTTTTTCGAGCATTTCGGCCGGAATAGCCCGAATTTCTTCGGAAATGTTGTCTTCCAAAGCTGGAATAGTTGCTGGCTTATTTCTGTAGACTTTAGACTTGACGTAGCCCCACAAAAAATAGTCTAAAGGCGTCAAATCGCATGATCTTGGTGGCCAACTTACCGGTCCATTTCTTGAGATGAATTGTTCTCCGAAGTTTTCCCTCAAAATGGCCATANTACGCTGCCACACTTTAACATGGCACTGAGCCATTTATAGTCCTCTACTCTCCGCCCTACATCCTTACTTACATAAATACATATGTATGTATGTATACCACGCTCGCATACAAAAATATGTATAGAAATTATGTCAAGGTGTCGCCCATAAGCCGACAAACTGACTGACTAGTCAGCTAACTTTCTCACTCTTTAGCCGACTAAAACTATGGAACTAACTGTCGTACTGACTGTCTATTTAGCTGCTCGGCTATAGTTGTTGCACGTATTAGGACGATTGGCGCTTGGCGGTGTTGCTTTGAAAGAAAAAGGAGGAAAATTCAACGAAATGGATAACCCGTGCGAGCAAGGAATTCGCTGAAGCTATGTAGGTAGCAAGCTTGCTCCTACTTAAATAGCCAGTTTAGTTGACCTTCCCATCGCTACTATGCTAGGGCATATGTACCTACGTATGTATGTATGGATGTGTGCGCCTACAACGAAACACAGAATTTTCATGCTACGTTTGCCTCGACATTTATATATACATGCATGCATACATTTGACATTTATTGCAGCAACTCAATTGACAGCCAAGAAGCTTACTTTGAAAATAAAAGTAAAAAAATAGAGAAAAATTAAAGGAAATGGCTCAAAGTGTGCGGGTGGGCGAAAAATGCTCGTGGCGCAAAAAAGGACTATTTTTTTGCGCTGGTTAACGCGTGGGTTTAATAAAATGTTCATATTTGCATTTTATAAAAAAACAGGTGTAGCATACCTGCAGGCATAGTAGTTAGCTGCATACATATGTACATGACACTCATATAGTTTTATTTAAAAAAAAAGTCCAACTTAATTAGTTTTTATGAGGAATCTTAACACTTTTACATACTGGTCCACTTAAAACCACTTTATAACTAGTTACAAACTAATGATGAACTACTTAAAGCGAAGCCAGTTTTTACTTTTTAGTTTCTATTTTTTTTTCATTTATCTATTAAAATTTGTGTAAAAACACTAGGCAATAAAAAAATGTTTCAGATTTTAGAAATGCTCTAAATTTGCTAAATGTGTAGTTGGAAAGTAGTATCTTAAATTGTCAAATGGCTGCGTGCACCCCGAAAATCTCGAATGCTAATTTTACCTGTCAAAATTTAAAAGAAAATATTCAGTTGTCAGAAAAATTTAGGGGCGCATAAATTTATTGTACTTATACAAACTTAAACTTGAGAAAGCCTCGAAAACCTCAAAAATTTTACTCAAATTTACAAAATTAAATAATTTTGAATTTCGAGTTTTCCATTTTTTTACTTTTATTTTTTGATTCATTTAGCTCCCGGCTCCACCAATCAATTTTAGAATTTTTCAGACTGTAGAAATTTTAAATAGCAAAATTTCCAAAGAAAATTGTGATATTTTAAATTTCAACAAATTGATAAATTCAAAATTAATTGGCGAAACCGGGCATAGGAGTTTCAAGGACTAATAGCCGGCTTCACGAAATCAATTTAAGCGAGTAATATTTTTATGTAATCCAAATTCATAAAAAGAAAAATATAACTAAAATCGAAAAAGTTTGCTTTTAAAAGCTTTCGTGTTTTTTATTTATGAATAAAGTCATTACAATCTAAAAATAGAGATATCATTGTATTAATTAGAAAAATTTTTTGGTTACCCAATAAAAAAATATTTTCTTATGTGAAAAAAACTCCTCTTAAATGCAAGCCAAAAAACACCTTTTCCTGTAATCCAGACGCATCTCTGCAGCTGCCGATTTTATGTTTTTTGTTTTCTCCCTTTTTGGAGCAACTGCTCTGTGTGCTGCTCGCCGCTGATCCACATGTCTCTTAATGGCCCAACCGTAAAAGGAGCATGAACTTCCTGTCTGTACACCTTTGCGCAGTAACTTGTATGCTTGCACATACATACTGACATATGTATGTATGTACATATATGTGAATGCATGCATCCGAAAAAACAATGACGGCAACAACAAGTTGCACGCTGCCTACAATTTTACGCGAAAACACACACACTCAGATCTAAAAAAAATACATTTGTATGTAATGGATGCATGCTACTTACAGTGGTTGAAAAAATTATAGCCGCACAACATTTGGACAAGTTTTAAACTATTTTTTTTTTTGTTTTTTATAAAAAAAAATATCATTCCTTAACAAAACCCGTGTAAATCCAAGTTTCAAACTTTGTGCATTATAAAAAAAAAATTCAACAAACATTCGTAAAAATCTCAAGCTTTTTTAATTAGATTTTTTTAGCCCATTGAATTCTAACTAGTAGAATAAAGTGCAAGTGTCAAATGGCTAAAAATTATGGCTGATTTTTCAGAATTTTTTTGTCCCATTTGCTTTCATATGACGAATACACACAATTAATAATAATATAGTATAATAATATGAAATAAAACCATAAGATCTTCGACAAAAAAAAATTTAAAAAAATGAAAGGTAATTTTTAGCCAGTTGATACTTACATTTTATTGTACTAGAATTCAATGGGCTACAAAACTGCATACTGAGAATCTAATTAAAAAAGCTCTAAATTTTTACGATAGTATTTTTATTTTTTTAATATTCCAAAAAGTTTTAGACTTCGATTTACAGCAGTTTCGTTAACGTATGAACTATATTTTTATAAAAAAACCAAACTTAAATAACACAAAAAAATAATATGTAAAAAATTGTCAAATATGGTGTGGCAATAATTTTTTCGACCACTGTCTGTATGTATTTAATTAAACATACGTGCATACTACATATGTACTATGTATGTACAGATGCGTTCAACTAATTAGCAACGAAATTCAAAATGATATTGTTT
>NW_016188286.1:0-4169 GCF_001687245.7 Rhagoletis zephyria
ATTTAAATTTAAATTCTTCACAGCCGGACGCATGACAAATAAAACGAAAACCCCGTTTTTTTATATTTTTTTATCCTTTCTTTTTTTCGAATCTTTTAATATATTTTTATCTTTTATAGCATTTCCTTTTCTATTTTTATTAAGCTTTATTGCATTTTTTTTTTATTTTTGTGCTCAGCAAAGAATTTATTTTGATTTACTGCGCTGACAATACATTTTCGGCAATACTCATTTTAGGTAAAAAAAAAATTATATTTACCATTAGGTGTTATAAAAAGAAAAATAAAGCTGTAAAATTAAGTGGATTTCGAAAAATATATCTCATATTTGTATAGCTTAAAAAAATTTTACTCCACCCTCGACAAATTTTTTTCATGTACAATTAAAATTTTTCATACTTTTTTCTTAAAAATTAACAGTATAAATACTTACCACCGGTGTTCATCCCTATTTAATTATGCAAATAAAAAAATTCTTTGCAAAATTCTTTCTTGAAAACAAAAAAAACAGTACACGCTCTTACTAATTGTGTCATTCTCTATTTTCATAATAACAAAAATTCTATAGAATTTCGTTCGTTCGTTTTTTATTTTTATTTTTATTTTTATTTTTATTTTTATTTTTTGCATTCCATTTCTGATTTCATTCTATGTTTTCTAAACTCCTCCCATTTAAGCTCCATGCTGTTAAGCGCACTGCTTTATACATAAATAGCTGAAAAGAGTTGCCATAGTCTCTACTAATATTTTCAGTAGAAATGTTATCTAAAAAACACTAAGACGGCAACCCTAAATACTAAAAAATATTTCTGAAAAAAGTGTCCTAAGCCCCCTTCTTTAAGCGCATGCTACAAAAGCTTGCCAAAACAACGACTTTATACCTAAATTTTTTACTAGCTGGCAACTCTGTTCAAAGTTATTTTATTTCCAATTTTTTTTACGATTCCGGTTTGGTACAGAAATGTAAAAAATACATATTTTGCGTACTAAAAACTAATTTTGATTCTATAAAGTTGTGGCAACTCTATTAAAATATGCTGTTGTCCTCTTTCGTAGCTTTTTTTATATCAATATTGTCACAAATATTTTATCTGAATTGATAAAATTTCGTTAGAATATTTTTCTTTGTAATAGCTTCCATATACGTACATATACAGGTGGCAAATACATACAAATACTTTCCTATAGAAAAACACTCATTTTATTAAGTTTCATCTAATTAAAAAAAGTTTTATTTTAAAAATCTGGCATAGCTGTTAAACACAAAATTGTGTGTTTTTAAACCGCTTTCGTTGGACATCCAACACTCGTCAAATAAATTAAAACCCTAATTTTTTTATGCATGGCAACTCTGTAAATTAACCGTTTATTTTGAAAGTGGCATAAGTCACTTCACGCCTCTTTTGTTTAAATTGCCGGTTACTTGTAACCAATTGCATCTGTAAACCATTCTAGCGTCATAAACTAATGAAAAATCTTTTACTTTTGGTACAAGTAACCGGTCATTTAAGCACAATAGGTGGTAAGTGACTTATACCACTTTCAAAATAAACGTCTAAAATTAAAAGTATTTCCTTGTCTGCGTGTATTTAGACACCTTTTCTTTGATAAAGATACGTGCTTTCTTATATTCATAATTTATTTAACAAACTTATTTTTTGCTCTCTGGCAACCCTATCAAATATATGTATATACCTCTAAATGAAAACGTGCTAAAAAAAAGTTCAAAATGTAACCTAGCCTGTGCGTTCCTCAGCAACGTCGGAGACCATGTCAACTCGTCAGCTTGCGTCATTTCATGTGAGATCGATCACCAGCAGCTCTCCGACCGCCCTCTCCAACTTAGAATTCTCAATGTCTCCACTGATGAAATTAGGTAAAAGAAAAACGGATGTCAAACTCTCTAAATGAGGGTGCACGTGACACCAGTGCTCTTCGCACCCGACAACGCCGGGTAAAACTGCATATACAAGGACACCTCTTCAGCCTAATTCTCTGCAACGCAAACCGAGGATTTGCTTCATCAGTTTTGGCACCTCCTTGGAAGACCCTTCCGAAGTCATAGCTTATGATTCCCACTCTATTGCGTAAAGAGCCGATGGGCTCGTCATTTAACAGTATCGGCGCTTGACGATAAGGTTCTTGGTCCTCTCCCGCCGAATAGTCCTCCAAACATGCGTCGGAAATTTGCGTTTTCTTACAGAAGAATTTCTGCGCTCTCGTCCGAAGTGAAGGGTGCGGCATGATTCCAGCCACGAGCCCATGAACGAAGGACCGGATAGTTCTTGCCCACTTCCTCTCTTTTAGCACCCATGTAGACCACGCCAACCAGAGAACTTTCCTACTTATAGAAAAAAACCGACAGCATGTGGACGCTAGAATAGATATTCCCTCGAATAACTTCAACAAAACTGCAGAGTTAGCTACTGTCACTCGTTTCAACTTCGCTCTGGTGATAGCGCCGTCCTCCCTGCTCCGATCCACAACGTCGACGACAACGTAGTAGGCCTGCTTAGCGATTTCGCTAAACATTATTCGATCTGCATCAGTCCGAGGTCTCTTCTCCTTCTTGCGTATCCTTCAAACATTAAAAAAAGAGCCATGCACCTTTCTTGCCACCTTTAGATCTATCCCGATGAGGGATCCTCGAAGCGCCCATCAAGCAACGCGATTTCGTCTGAGGCTGTCGCGGCTTAAATAAACCTCTGCGAGCTGAGAGTGAAAATGGAGGCTTGAATCATTGGTCCATAGTCAAAATGATTTATTCCTTTGGTGATAGCCTTATAAGCATTCCGAAGGCTTAGTGGGAACCGAGCTGAGAAAACGGGCTTCTGTGAAACGCTAATTACAGTTCACCGGCATATAAAGTTCTATTCTATCCAAACTAGTTAAAATACTACAGTCTTTCTTATTATATTTTGCTCTCATCGTGACACATAACTGTGCAATTGTGACAACGCAACGGTTTACCATATCAATTTCAATGAATTATTGAGAAAGAGTGAAGCGAAAAGATAAACAAAAACTTGCATTGCACGCTGTAACCCGGCAGCTCCCGCCTCAGTCACTTGCGAAAAATATGCGCTGCAAAATAGCTTAAAAAAATATAAGTAGTGGTGCAAGCTTTTAATTCACAAATGGCCTGTATGTAGTGCACTTTTTTCCATTTAATTGTAATATAAAACGAAGTGCTTGTTAGCGTTTAGATATCAAATTAAAGAAGATTAACAAAAAAATGAAATACTTATAAAAAGAAGACTCTAAATAGTGGCAGTGAATGGCAGAATGGTGTTGCTGGTGACAGGCATTGTCTGACTGAAGTTGCAGGCTTCAGTGAAGTGCTGCTGGTGGAAATTTTAGTTGATTTATTTAGAAATCGAGTTATTGATTGGAGCAGCAGACATCACTGGGAGGTTGGAAAGGAAAAATAAGCAAAAAAAAATCGATTAAGGCGGGAATGCGGGTAGTAACTGCTAGCATAGACTTGGAAAAAGGAGAAAAGGGAAAGCTATCACGCCAAGAAATCGGCCACTACCAGCAGTGTTTGTGAAAGCGAAAGACTTTGTGAAAAAAATGTGGCCAGGGAGTCTGTGACAGAAGCAGTTATTCAAATATTTATTTATGAAAGTCAAGGGGTTTTTAATAAATGAAAAAAATTATTTGACTCTTTACATATCACCCTTCATTTTTTCAGCAGCAACCACTCAGATAAGCAGTAATAATTGGAAAAGTCATACTTAAGTAGAAAACAAAAGAAATAAAAAGAAAAAAATAATAACTGCAACCAAACGACTCAAGTCAAAACACAGCTAACAGCTAGCTTGCCACACGAACTTGTCAATGCTATTAGCGCGTAATCGTGATAAGCATAGTTGCCAAACCGGTTAAATTTTTCATTAACTTTGATGACTAATTGACAGCTTCAATGCATGCATAGCTGAAGATCTACGCACAAGCAGGCATGGCGCTGTGGATAGGTAGCTTGATGTATGCCTAAGTGCAAAAATAAATTACTCTTTGATGCTTTTAGGAATGTGAAAATACTTGCGCTATTTGGAAACGTGATCAAGCTGACACTAGGCCGAGCAGGAATGCAATTTAAAGTATGATAACTGCGCGATTTAGTCATTAGCTCGGAGGAGTATCTCATCAACGCAAATGAGCTACTTA
>NW_016188287.1:0-4169 GCF_001687245.7 Rhagoletis zephyria
CTCGTTGGGGATATTCATCTTTGTTTGTGTGTATAATTTTCGCTGCCTTCCCGGAACCTTGGCTCAATAGAACAAATCCTTATACTACGGCTTAATATCAAAAGCCCTGCCTTACTTTACAATATCGTACTACTTTTTTATATTTAAATTAAAGAAATGTTAACAAAATCTCAAGAAACACGAACCACTTAATACACGAACTACGAAAACGAGACAAATGTTGAAAGAGAACACGTCGCTGCTGATAGTGTTGCATTTGATGTATTTGAGTAGTGTTGAAAACGATAGTTGTTAATATTTTTTTTTTATTTTTTAGAAAAATTCAGAAAAATTTCTGAAATGGTTTACTATATTTTTGAAAAAATTATTTCCAGGTAATAGTGGAGAAAATTGTTTGAACAATTTTAGCAATCGAGCGTTGGCTCACAGCCCCACAATACATTAGGGGTCTTCACACCGAGCTTGGTGCTCGGTAGCTGTATATTCGTTAATTTTCCCCATGTATGTATGTACATTGTTTGTTTAAAATTACTTTATTATCGGTTTCTAGAATTATCGTGGTGACAAGCTTAATATTTTTTGGTACTTGGGAAAGTGCAATCAGCTTTTCGATATTTATTAAATCCTCGCGCTACCGAAAGACATAACGCATATGACTGGCCGTTTCGAACAAATAAAATGTATTACTGTCCAGCTGTTGTTGTAGCGGCACTACTAAGCCCCGCCTATTTCGGTTCATCCTTCAATCATTGCCGTCAAGCTCAACTAATTGTAGGCCCAGGAAACGGGCTGTTTCAACAGGGTCGAATCAAAGTGAGAGAGGTGTCAGCTGAGTAGGGTTGCGCTGACATGTGAAGAGGTGGTTGGTGTCGTGCGGAAAGTCTACACATGCCAGCCACTTATCGGGGATTTTGGGGTCGAGTCTGGACAAATAACTGTTCGTCAGCGTATGAGATCAGAAAAAACTCCCTCGGGTGGCTGGGGGAGCTTCGAGATGTATAAGTTAAACAGTAGCGTGGGTAGAAAATCCGCTTTTTAAGAATTTTGATTGGTAATAGCAAAAATATGGTTCATTATGCTCTAAAAATATCTGTGTGAAGTGTGAAAATTTTTGGTCAATATCCTAGGTTCGCCCAAGTCCATCAAAGTTCAAGTACTTAAAAAAAATTTTCCCTTACCTTATCTTCAAAAAAGGTCCATATACAAAAAAAATGTATTAATCAATTTATTTATTAATTTTTATTTTTTGAGCATATTAAACTTTGATGGACTTGGGCGAGCCTAGGATATTGGCCAAAAAATTCCAAATTTCACACAGGTTTTTTTTAAAGCATAATGATTCATATTTTTGCTATTACCAATCAAAATTATAAAAAAGCGGATTTTCGACCCACGCTATTAAACAGTAAGTGAGAGAGTATACCCCCTTGTGGAATCCCTTGACAAAGAGTGTTGCCCGAGCACGAGCAACTCTCCCACAAGGAACGAGTTGCCGCGACAAAAGTTTCTCTGTCTGAACCTAGACTTATGATACTACTTCCATGTAAAAGTGAAAGTACATAACGTGAACATGGCGGCCAGAAAATCTAAAGATTTTTAGGGAATTCGCTTAAACTCGTAAAATCTTAAACTGTGTAAAACTTGTGAGTTTACGAGTCTTTTATGGGAACGCCCCCTTTGTGAAAAGGTGTAAATAATTGCGTAAAGTCAAGAATGATAGAATACAAGATTGCGCATTTCTCCGGGTAATGACGTCACGTTCGCAACGAATAGAGGAGATGGAGGAGACAAAAAAGGCGACGACCACCATTTGTAAATAAATCGTGGTTGTGTTCATCTACTTTCTCATCTCTCTCTACATCGTGGCGTAAAGTGACTGTTTGACAAATCATCCAGAATTTGTGAAGCAATTTTTGTTTCGTAATATTTTCCATAACATCCCGCCATCTTGTCTCTATCATGCTTGGCTAAAATACAATCAAAAATGCCAAAAACTAGCAAAAAACCTAAGTCATTACAGCTTGTGGATGAAATTTCATTCATTTTATTCGTTTATTTTTATTATTTTACCATACATTTTAGTATAAAAAAGTCAGCCCTCGGCAACACTAAAGTGTACGAGGTCGTTTGCGCATCAAATTTGCCTCGTAATTTTACGAGGGCCTCGTAAATAGAGCTCCATAAAAATTTTTACAGTTCTTTTGCGAGGCTCGTAAATTAACGAGCTTTTCGAGGTTTTCGAGGCTTTTACGAGTTTAAGGGAAGACCCCTTTTGATTTTTGTTCAAACTTTTCCCCAAAGGGCCCTGTCACAAATTCGTGTATACACAATGTGAGCGTTCGGAAAAGACAACGAAAAGTGGAAGCGAAATCGACTGGAATGCACTACCGGAAGTATAGGGTGATAAACACTGGTTTCACCCTGTTGCATTTGGTCCCAACCCATATAGAGTCCATTTTCGATTATTCTTTTCTTGTGCTTGTGGAGAGTAGGTGGACGTGTACGTGTTTGCGTTTTATTAAGAAAATTTAATTTGAAGCGTATTTTAATTGCATAACTTAGTAGCAAAAACATTGAAAAGGCAATTTTTGCATTGAACATAGAGGAAGGTAAGTTCTTGATTCAAAATATATCTTATTTTTAAGTTTTAAAGCATTTGAAATGGTACTAATTATAATCATGCACTTCATGTCCGCCATTTTGTTTTTTCTGTACATGGAATTTCACGCCTTCATTTTATTAGTGAAAAAATTGCTGATGCATATCTTTTATTTCTAGTATTTTCGTTAAATATCGGATTAGAGTCATAAATATCAAATATGCCGCGCTATCGAGAGTGGGACTTGGCATGCAAAGTATACGTTGGTAATTTAGGTTCATCTGCTTCAAAATATGAAATTGAAAATGCCTTTAGCAAATATGGCCCGCTGAGAAATGTCTGGGTAGCGAGAAACCCACCTGGATTTGCTTTTGTTGAATTCGAAGATCGCCGGGATGCGGAGGATGCAACTCGAGGTTTGGATGGAACGTAAGTAGTCATAAAAATAGGACACAACCATTTTATTTCAATTTATGGTATTACAATTAATGATTATGCATGTACATATATATGTTGCAGACGGTGCTGTGGTACTCGTATCCGTGTGGAAATGTCGTCGGGTCGGTCACGACGTGATGATAGACGCCGAGGTGGCGGCGGTGGTGGTGGAAGTACCAGTGGAGGTCGCGGTGGTGGACGCTATAGGTAAGTACAAGACCGCAAAAAATTTGCTGCGCAAAATTATGGCTTTATTGATTTATATGGTGGCAAGCAATATTGGGAAAGTGCCTTGAGCGAGCCAAAATTTTCTTATGGAGGTTTAGTATGTACTAGTAGAATGGCGTTATTTAATGATTGTTAGAAAATCTCTTACAATGTGGTCGTAAAAAAGTCATTTATGTATGTATATGTAGTTGGTTACATGTATTGAAACGGATTGCGTATGATCATTTTTATTATTCATTAACCAAATTGACTGATAATCCAGGAACGTGGAAAAAATTTACATTTACAGGCCTTCAAAGCCAAATAGTAGGGTACCATTTAGGGATATTCTGTATTACACATATTTTACGTGTTTTTTATCTAGTTTTTTTTTTTGTTAAGGATATTGAAAGAGATTTTAAATGTAGTTTACGATAATCATTTTGCAGGATAAAGTCTACTGCTACTTCTACTTCTACTAGAACTTCTACCTCCTCTTCCTTCAACAAAAACTACAAAAACAACATCTTCACGTATCACAACTACTGCTCCTTCTCCACAAATCTCACCACGACAAGCAACAACAAGCTCAACTTAATATCGTTCAGCGACAACAATGTTGATAATAGAAACAATTTTATCAGCCAGCTATTTTTTTACAAAGATCAACAAAATTTCGACAACAACAATTTTAGTTCAAGCGACTACCATTATTTTCAACATCACCAAAAACAACAACAAGAACCGCCACAACACAAAAATTTCATCAGTAAAATTAAAATCATTTTTGTTATCAACACCGACACCTTGAACACCACCAACACCAACGTCACTACAATTTTGCACCTAAAATTTGCTCTCGTTTTCGCTGTAGTCATTGTCATCAACACCTATCTAACAATTGTTGTTGTCGTAATAGAAAACT
>NW_016188288.1:0-4168 GCF_001687245.7 Rhagoletis zephyria
GAAACGATTCCCAGCAAAAGCAAAAAGTTCATGATCAACCGAGAGATAAAGAGACCGAGCTTAGCAATGAAACTGTAAGTAATCGTTAAATGGTCATTTTGCATGCCTTTCTATAATACGCACCAATAAATTTCCCTTTTCCCCATTGCAGTGCGTGAGCGCCATATCACTGGTTCGTCATGTCCAGCCACACACGCTGCTTGACCACAAAGGCGCACACGAAGTCGACATCGTAAATTGTAGTAGAAACGGCAGCGATTCCAAAGCACTTGATTGTACGCACGCGCACGAAGGGCGAGCGAAGAATAGCACAGATCATCTACATGATACGAATTATACAATAAGCAAGCAGGATTTGTTACATTTGTGTCCAGTATTGCTCTACCAAATCGCGTCACCACTGGCGGTCGAGCGAGCAGGGTGCTTAAATCCGTCACTTCTAGCTCACATTGATGGCGTGGAAGCGAGTCGATTCGACGTCAAAAAAGAGGACATTATGTACGGTAAGTATTTAACTTTTTCGATGTTAGAATCCATTTTACTGTAAGTTCTGGTTCTTATACATATCGCAAGCGAAATACAAATCGATTATAATATTATTTCACTTCGAGGAAAATTTATTGAAAAGAAGATTCAATCACGTTTATGTTTTGTTATTTAACATTTCTATTGTGTCCTTGCAATATTTACAGTGGAAGTGATACCTATCTTAACCAGACTCTTACGGCTTCACATTTTTTTCCACTTATGGTGGGAGTCCGGCCATAGAAACTGAAGTACAAAACTGAAAGTTCACGTTGAAAAGTTTTTAATTACTTTTTTAAGTGAATTCTAATGAATTTAAATTTTTTTTTTGGGTTATTTACATGAGTGAGCTGCGTGTGTTTACATACAAAATAAGCAAAAATGTACAAACAATATTTGGACGTTATATTGAAGTTGACTGAATTTACCATTTTGTACTAGAAAGCGATCCTGTACTCTCGCTCTGAGAGAATTTTTATTTTTAGACAGTTAAACTACTTTTAGTCCGAGGAATACGGGATTGGACCTAATGTTAGTTATCCGATGTCATGTTTTTAACATATCTGTGTACATGTCTCTGTTAAATTCCAAACTTGCGTCTATAATTTTCGATTGTTCGATTTAGTTAGCCTTTATATTTTCGCTGAATTATTTATTTTCGCTTAAACTGAATACCACACTCGGCTGAACTCCTATTTACAAGTAAAGAGGCATAAATTAAAATTAAAGTGTCACTGTTCAAAATAATACTCTATTTGATCTTCAAACCAAATTTGGCACGAGATGACGAAAAATTATTCCACAATACATCATAGTCCTACCCTATTTATAACCAAAAAGAAAACTATATTAGGCATAGTTATCCTGGAGCACTTAAACATTAAAAGTGGCATAACTGTTTCTTTCAGTTTATGAACAATGAGATTTATAAGACATTTTTGCAGTAGTTAGAAGTTCGTAGGACGGCCGCTATGGCTGAGTGGTAAGAGGTGCGTACTGCCACTCCGTAGTATCCAGCTTCGATACCTGGTTAAAGCAACACTTAAATTAGAAAAAAAATTCGAAAAGAGGTTGCCCTCGGCAGGCAATGGCAAACCTCCGAGTGTAATTCTGCCATGAAAAAACTTCTAATAAAAACTATGTAACAATCACTTAGCGAAAATTTAAGAGCCGATATATTATTTTTATTCGAAGTTTGTACTACAACTTATAAATGCTAAAAAGTCGATTTTTATGTAACTATATACATATATTCGATCAATTTCAGTTTGGATTTACGCATTTATATCGGTTTTCGCCTGTGGAATTTTGGGCCTGGTTGGCGTAGCGATCATTCCTTTTATGGATTCTCGGTACTATAAGTACATTATTCAATATTTGGTGGCACTGGCTGTTGGAACAATGACCGGTGATGCGCTGTTGCATTTACTACCGCATGTAAGTGTATACACATTTTACATTTAAATCATTTTCATTTCTAATTTAAATGTACACATATATGTATATGAATTTCAATAGTCTTTGGCTGGACAGAGTGAGCAAAATATGATACTTAAGGGACTCGCTTGCATGAGCGGCATCGTCTTCTTTTACATAACAGAACACGGCCTTACCATGATATCAGAGTGGCGCAAACGCATAGCCAAGAGTGATACGAAACAGCAATCGCGCGCAAAGGTGGTACGTGATCCCGATTCTTCGGTCAATAACTCAGTCGCTGGCGATAAGGTTTGCAAATCAAAATACAGCTCTTATCCTTACTGTTACGATGAGATTGCCATGGACACGAAGAACGACATGCACCTGCCCGGCTCTAAGTTGAATAACATATCTGATTTGTCTAGTGATTTAATGGGTGTTGGCAATAATGTGGAGCGCAAACGCAACGGCAAAGCTGACGCAGACGGAAACGAAGCGGTGGCACAGTCGCTAATACCTGTGTGGCACCACAACCATCAAGATCACCATCATCAGCAACAACAGCATCAGCACCACATTCATCTGCCCGACAGCAATACAATTTCCACAGATTTGGATGGTCATTCTATGGGAGGAACGGACGGGCATAGTCACTCCCTTACCTACAATCCAACGGTGGCAACTAATGGAAATGCCAAAGAGCGTTCTTTGACCAGTGATTCGGTGCCGACTGTCATATTGCGCGAANTCCCTTACCTACAATCCAACGGTGGCAACTAATGGAAATGCCAAAGAGCGTTCTTTGACCAGTGATTCAGTGCCGACTGTCATATTGCGCGAACATGAATCTTCGCATCATGGACACAGTCATAAACACGGACACGTACACTCGCCTCCGGAATCATTGAGCGCCGTTGTCTGGATGATAATCATGGGCGATGGCTTACACAACTTCACCGATGGCATGGCAATAGGTGCGTTCTAATTTAAGGCATATCACTAAACGATCGATTATAGAAATGTGATGNGCTTACACAACTTCACCGATGGCATGGCAATAGGTGCGTTCTAATTTAAGACATGATTTATACAACCTCGCATACGCANAATGTGATGGCTTTATAAAAAAAGAGAACCATTTTGAAATATGAGTGTTTTTACGCTCTGGAAAATAATTTCTAAAACTTCACATACGCGGTTTTGTATTTTGCTTATACGCGGTTTTGCATTTTGTTGATACGCGGTTTTGTACTTTAAACGACGATAACTAAATTAAATAAAATTTCTTGAATTTAGTACAACAAAAATAAATTCGTTTATTTATATAACTTATTTCTTCTACTAAAACAACCACATTTGCAAAAAACTTTACTTAAGAATACATACCCAAATGATTTATGTANAATTAAATAAAATTTCTTGAATTTAGTACAACAAAAATAAATTCGTTTATATAAATTATTTCTTCTACTAAAACAACCACATTTCCAAAAAACTTTACTTAAGAATACATACCCAAATGATTTATGTTTTTCAGGCGCTGCATTTGCAGAGAATATTGCCGGTGGCTTCTCGACATCGCTGGCGGTGTTTTGCCATGAGCTGCCACACGAACTGGGTGACTTCGCGATCCTTATAAAAGCCGGCATGTCCATCAAAACAGCGGTATATTACAATTTGTTGACGAGTGTGCTTAGTTTCATCGGCATGATATTCGGTATTGTTTTCGGTCAATCGCCGAACATAGCACAATGGATGTTTGCTATTGCGTCTGGTCTCTTCATCTATATTGCGCTGGTGGACATGGTGAGTTATAAGAAAACGAGAACATGCTCTAATGAGAAATCATTCGTCTGACTTATGTGCTATCTTACAGATGCCGGAACTGTCATCAGCTCACAAGACTCTGGAACAATTTGTGCTGCAAATACTCGGAATATGCACTGGTGTATTCATAATGCTTTTAATTGCGCTGTACGAAGGAGATCTAATGAGCCTGTTTTCTTCATCGTCATCAGCAGCGTCGACCACCTCGGGCCAACAACATAATCATTAGTAGGGGGCCCAAAACATTTTGGAATGTGTTGAAGTAAAGTAAAGAGAAAACTCACAAGCCGCCACACATATAAATACATAAACGTACGCACATTGATTGCAAAAAGCTCACAATAATTCGATAATTTACATACCTACATACATACATGTTTTAACCACTCGCACGCAA
>NW_016188289.1:0-4168 GCF_001687245.7 Rhagoletis zephyria
CCTGATACAATTGCGTTGATACCCAGTGGAAAATATTGGAAGTTTCAAGTAACCGACGAACGGGACTGACGCTCCTGTAATGAAATTGTTTTAAGCGTGAATAAATAATGGAAAGCCTAAGAATTTCTATGCCCAATGCCCTTCTCCATTTTTCAGCATCACAATAACTCTAAAGGAATGGAAAAGGAATGCCTCCAATTGAAGTAGTTCCGTTTTCGTCATTATATACAAGTAAACACTGTGTAATTAAAATTTTACATCAAACCTTTAAAAACGGTAGTATATCGAATGTAGTTATATAGAAAGATATGAGTAGGGTAAGCACTGCGACCAGTAGGACTATTGTGCCCTCAGCTTATCACAACACCGAATCCAGCCGCAGAGACTATGAATTTTAGAATAAATCCCGGGGGCAGGAAGTATATGTGCTCTTTTTTTGGCCATATATGTCCTAAGCAAGTCTGCCTTCCTCGCGAAACGGCCTCGCACTCCAGGAGAAGGTACAATGGTGTCTCTTTGGCGAAGTCACAAAAGCGACATAAGTCGCTTAACCAGATCCCCATATTATACAAGTGCCTTTTAAGCCTGCAATGACCCTTCATAATACCTGTAATAATTCTTGGCCTCTCCTTGAGGAGGTTTATAAGTAGCCTGTATCTATTTAGACTGTACCCCCTAATAAGCTCTTGACTTGACTAAGTCCTTTCTGAGCCACTGATTTATCGTACTGATACCCACCGCAAGGAAGGGCTCCGGTCCTATCGAGGTCGAGGTAGCAGCCAGTCTTAGTATAAGTATTCTCTCCCTTCGATTTTTGCTACGAAGGTAAATCTCTGCACATACACTGATGGTATAAACTTGTCCTTGAAAGATGCTTGGGAAGAGCCCCATGAGTTTCAGTCTGGAGCCAGATCTGCCCGTCCCAATACCCTCAGGGGTGTTAGCGCCGTCTGTGTACCACTGTAGAGTGTAGGATCATACCTTTTCCAAAGACCTCTCTTGAAAAATTTAGGAGAGTTCGCTTTGCCATCTGTTCAATTGTAATATGCAGTGGCTCCAGCTCAAGGGCTAATTCCAGCGCCGCCGTCGGACAAGTGCGCATAGCTCCCGTGATGCAANTAAGCACTGCGACCAGTAGGACTATTGTGCCCTCAGCTTATCACAACACCGAATCCAGCCGCAGAGACTATGAATTTTAGAATAAATCCCGGGGGCAGGAAGTATATGTGCTCTTTTTTTGGCCATATATGTCCTAAGCAAGTCTGCCTTCCTCGCGAAACGGCCTCGCACTCCAGGAGAAGGTACAATGGTGTCTCTTTGGCGAAGTCACAAAAGCGACATAAGTCGCTTAACCAGATCCCCATATTATACAAGTGCCTTTTAAGCCTGCAATGACCCTTCATAATACCTGTAATAATTCTTGGCCTCTCCTTGAGGAGGTTTATAAGTAGCCTGTATCTATTTAGACTGTACCCCCTAATAAGCTCTTGACTTGACTAAGTCCTTTCTGAGCCACTGATTTATCGTACTGATACCCACCGCAAGGAAGGGCTCCGGTCCTATCGAGGTCGAGGTAGCAGCCAGTCTTAGTATAAGTATTCTCTCCCTTCGATTTTTGCTACGAAGGTAAATCTCTGCACATACACTGATGGTATAAACTTGTCCTTGAAAGATGCTTGGGAAGAGCCCCATGAGTTTCAGTCTGGAGCCAGATCTGCCCGTCCCAATACCCTCAGGGGTGTTAGCGCCGTCTGTGTACCACTGTAGAGTGTAGGATCATACCTTTTCCAAAGACCTCTCTTGAAAAATTTAGGAGAGTTCGCTTTGCCATCTGTTCAATTGTAATATGCAGTGGCTCCAGCTCAAGGGCTAATTCCAGCGCCGCCGTCGGACAAGTGCGCATAGCTCCCGTGATGCAAATACACGCCAGGTCTTCTCCCCTAGACGTTTGCATAACATTAGCACAAACACATTTTACCCTCAAGACAAGAACATCTATATATCATACTTTAAGATCCGACTGTACATAAATGCCGAAGACACAACGAAAACTGGGAAAAGGCAACCCCTACGTTAGGCCAAAAACCAAATCGGAATTACTTTCGTATCGAAATATTTTTAATTGAATGGCATTAGGGTTGTACGCTAGGCTACGCTAGCACTAGAACGGTTTACTTGAGGTCAATGAAATCTGAAACAAAAAAAACACCTTTCTTCTCAAGGCAAGAACATCGATATATCATATGTATATTAAGTTGACGAGAATAGAAAAATGTAAATATGGAAAATGTGTAATGTGGTTGGGAGTAAATTGGCAAATTCAATGGAAATTGCACACGGTAATGGTGCAACGGAAATGATGCAATGGAAATGGCGTAGTGGAAACGGTTTGGGCTGAATCAAGTGCTTCTTGTGCGTATGCATATGAGAATTATTTTAACAAAAATTTGATATTAAAAGGTTTCAGAATAACACTTAGAAAAAGACCAATACAAGAATGAAAATAAAGGTAAAGGATAAAGAAAAGGATAAAGGTAAATAAAAAAAAAACAAAGATGCGTCAATATAAAAGCAAAAATGAAGACCAAGGTAAATTTAAACACTTTACTTATATATATAACGGCAAAGGTGAATGGGAATATGTAGACGAAGAAAATGATCAACATAAAAGTAAAGACAAAGAGGAGGATGAGGATACCGGTAAAAGTAAAGTTGAAGATAGGGGAAGAAAGATTAAAATAAAGATAATTAAAGAGGAAAGGATATAGAGAGAGACACAGAGACCCAATCTGGGAACTATTTTGGGATTTTAGAGATTTTCGGGATTCTCGGGACTTATCGATAAAAAATCGATATTTTTATCGGTTTTGTTATCGATACTTTCATCGATCTTTTTATAGAAACTTTTTACCGATATTGTTATCAATTTTGGTATTGATATTTTCGGAACTTATCGATATAATAATCGATATTTGTATATATTTTGTTATCGCAATTATTATCGATTTTGTTATCGAAATTTTTATCGATAGAGTATAAAGATAAAAATGAAGATAAAGCATAATAACATCAATGTAATTAGAACGAACAGGGGCAGATGTAGGGATCTAGATAGAAAAAAGACAAAATATAACCTTATGAGACGAAATATATATATGTATGTATATGTTTCACTTATCCAGTGTGGCCCAGGCGCACTTCTTTATTTTTGGTATTTTTTGCTATAAATAACTCAAAACGGATAAATTTGCACATTCATGTTTCTGGAATAAGGGTGACGATATTTATGTAAATATAATAGAAAATTTGTATAAGTAGCGCAACTACATATTTTCCACTGGGTATATTGTCCTGACGCAGGCAGACGCTTTCATCAGAATAACAGCACACAAAAACCAATGACAGCAAAGACCAAATTAAGAATATTCAACAAAAACAAAATAACGAATTGCATTGCTGTTTGCCGACGCGTCAAAAGTTGGCACTTGAAAATGTTTAGAAAATGTTGACGCCATCGCTTTTCCGCATTCGCGGAAGTTTGCAGCGATTCAGTTTAGTTTTGGGTTTTCTTGCGTAAACATTAAAAGCCAAACATTTAGTGAGCGTAGGAAAAGAAGAAAATATTTGAACGATGTGAATGTCTGAAAAGTGAGTGTTTTTTTTTAAATACGAGTACTTAAAAAGGATTTTGGAGAAAAAGGTACCACGAAGAAGTTGCTGGGTAATTTTGTTGGAGAGAGTTTAAAAAAGGAAAAGAAAAATGAAGTAAAGATGTAAAGAAGTATCGTTAGCAAACAAATTTGTTCCAAAAAAAAAAAATCGATAATCATATTTAATATAAATAGAAAGCTTAAATTAGTGAAGCTATTTATTTCGTGAGATTCCATTAAATAACTTAATAATCGTGAAAATCGAAAAAAAGCAACGAGTTCTATGCTTTATATATACACAAGTGCATATACGTACATACATATGAATGCATACATACATACACACAAGTTCAACGTATAAATAATAAGAAAATTCGTGCTGTGTAAAAATATATGTATAATCTGAAATGCAAGGCTAAATTCGCAGTGCACAGAGCGTAAAACGACCATAGTGAAGCAAAAATAACAAAAAAAAAGTGAAGCGAATTAAGGAAGTAAAGTGAAGGCGGCAAAACAAC
>NW_016188290.1:0-4168 GCF_001687245.7 Rhagoletis zephyria
TAAGTTTTAGGGCCGTTTGCACTATGTCTGGTTAATTCTAACTCCTAGTTAAACATCGTTATCGACGTTATGGACACCCAGAATTTAACATGTGATCGATAAAGCATTCCATGTGTTCAACTGGAGGATTTACCTCCGCTTAGTGTTAACTAGACATGGTGCAAACGACCCTTAAAAGAGTTTTTCTCGATTTTCTAACTTTATTGTGCAATGTAATTTATTGAAAATTTTGCCCATCGCTAGCTATGACTTTTTCTGGTAATGTATTGATTCTGCTCCAATAAAAATATTCATCTTTGGATACCATGAATTTAGCAATCCCGCCAATTTTGTATACCTTCAACTGAAATGAAGCGTACGACTGTAAGGACGTTCTGAATGGACCGGAATAAATGGTATCCGGTACCAACGAGATAAGTTTTGACCACTTGTGCAACATGCGACCGATCATTGTCATGGTAGAAGATCAATGACTCGTATCATCTGGTTGCCTAGTCCGACCGTTTTTCCTCAATCGCTTGCTTCAGTCGTTGTCAGTGGTTATCTGTAGAGGTTCCCGTCGGCCGTATGACTACTTTTCATAAGCTTATAATACAGGAGCCCCTTCAGGTGTGAATCCATTTTCATCACTGTTGAAAAGACAAAGCAAAAACGGCTTCGCTTTGTAACTTTGAAGGAGCATGTTAGAAACAGTGAAACACGATATCTCTTGGTGTGAGCTCATGAGGCACCCAGCTTCCAACTTTCTGGACCATACCAATGGCTTTCTATAGCAATGAAATGTCTTGTTCTGACAAGCCTAATATTGCCGCAAGTTCGTCTTGGGTTTGGACGGATTGGATTACCTAAATTGTCTGCTAATTCGTCTACAAACGTTGATAGCCTTCCTTCGCGCTCCTTGTCGGGTGTCAAAATCACCATCAAGGTTGCAACCAGTACTCACAGTTTAAAATTTTTGGTTCATGCCCTGCGTAGGCCTCACACAGCAGCCGATGACTTTCTGCTGCACTTTTTTCAGATGGGAGCAAAATAGCTATGATTACCGCGAATGTAGTTTCGTTGTTTTCCGGTATGCTTAAATACTACTGGAACCCTTTGTTGAAATAGAAGTATAAACTTAATCTTCTTTTCCATATTGCTTTCCACCCAAGTTGTAGTAGTTCCAAAGCGTGAAGTTTTGACTTTGCCTTCCCTAAGGCAGGTTCTTCTTTCACCGGTTGCCGGCTTTTAGATCAATCATTCACAACAACGGAAGTCGTATGAAGGAAGGGACACCGCGAAATAAGTGATACTTTGTACCACGAAAATCGGATCTACGTAGCCGAAAATACCAGTTTTAAATCTGGCCTAGGAATATCACCCATCATCATTCCCTAAAAACTAGTCGGGGAGTTTGTATGTTCTACAACAACAAATTCGCACCAAAAAAATACGTCTCCATATCTTGTTGATTAAGCAATGTACCTTTGGAATCATGCTGATCCTTAAGAATTCGGGAGTTGAAATCTTTCAGTCCCCTTTTGTCTAAAAAAGCTTAACCATTACAGATAAAAGTCCACGCTATTGTTGCCGGCTAGGTACCATTTTGTCAAGTGCTTGGCCGAATCTTTTATCAGATTTGTGCCTCTTGATATTGCCTCACAATTGGAAGGAGCTACAGTTTAACAACACCTTCAAACGGTACTACATATATTTAACCCGAAAAGGCGCCAACTGGCAGGTATGGTTCTGCTAGAGCTCCGTCAAAATGGGGGTTACAATTGAGCGTAATTGCCAATTATACGAATTCGACAGAAAATCCAAGAACTGTCCTTTTAAAACCAAGTAAAGTTTGACTTTTTTTAATTTGTATTTACCGATCAAGAATAAGTACATACATAAAATAAAGGGGCTATATGGTATTTTGACTGACGCCTCCACTTGTTTCCTGACTATGACGAAGGGCAAGGTAAAAACCGTCTAGTGCTCGCAGGAACTTTCAGCGCTGAGAAAGGAAGTGCGCAACAACTTCAGCAGCGGCAAGGAAAACGCGCGAAGTTCTGCGAAGACCGCTCGCCTAGACTCACTAAATACCACAAAGAAAGCACTCCCCTTTGGATTCGAAAATCAAATCATTCGGATTTGAATATTTGGCACTATGAATATAATATATTACATATATCTATTAGTCCGTATCGGCTTTCGAATCGCATCACAGGGTAGATCCCCAGTTTTAGCATTGTGTGTGAAAGCTCAAGTAAGTAAGTAGGCTATCAAAGAGAGCCTACATAGATTGGGAGAAAGAGAAAGTTATCGGTCTGTTTATTACTAACTTAAGGGAATGGTACACCTTAGCATGGTGAAATTAATTTCACCATGTACCTTTGAACTACAGCCACAAGCCAAAGTAATCAGGCCATCCTCGTCGGCACACGACACACATTCTACGGCTAGCATCTCTACCAACGCCAAACCAACAGATACATACGTATGTACATATCAAGGTTCATAGATATTGATTTTCGCATACCAGAAGACCCCACGCCATCAGACTATACCCAATAAACATTGAGCTTGATTAACAATTCGAAAATGAAGTCCAGCCCATTATCGAATTTGAATTTTAATGAGAGAGTGATTGCCTTATATTTCCAAGGTGTATTTAACAAGGTTGTGTTGGGGCGATAGCTGAGTTTTTCGCCGTGAAAATTAGTACGTCAAAATTATGTGTTTGTTGTAATTCACACCAATGACAGTATGGATATCTGCGTATAATTTGTTAGTTTATTTTTTTACTTATATACGGCTAACACAACCTTGTTAAATGCGCCTTTAATATTTCTCTTCGAGAGTGAGCTGGATATCGAAGGCCATTTTCGAACGCTCGCCACAATGTTTATTGGGTATCGTTACCTTAATTCACAAAGGCCCTAACCCACACTTTAATCGAAAGCGCGTTTTTCACAGATATCAGTAGGATATATATAATGTTCTTTGCTTCTCCTGTAAAATAAAAAATTTGCTGCTTAGGGCCTTTGTGAATTAAGGTGACGATATGTGGAGATAAACCTGAGCGGCAATTACCCCACTAACTCTATTAGCGGTCAAAAATATAAAAAAAAAGCTCAGAAGGAAAATAACAGCTATGACAGAACCGCACTGTGCCGCACTCAACAGAACTACTTCAGCCAAAGTGCTTACGTAGGGGATATTGGTTAAAGGGTTCGCAGAAATTTATATCATCTGCAAAAACTAAATATTTGGTTAGTGGGGGATCTCGTATTTTCTAGCCGAATGGGAAGCTTATGCTCAATGTCGTCCCAGTACAAACACAATTTCGACATTTCCAAGAAAAGGTTTTCTGAGTGTCGTCTAGATATGTCCGCTGGCTGCCTGAGCAAAATGCATATTTATCAGGACTGCAAACCACTCCAAAAATAGGTGCGGTTCGGTTCAGTGGTTCGAACCACTTTGAAAAAGGTTGTACCGGTACAAGAACTGCTGCGGTTCAAATGGTTCAATTTTGTTGTGCTAAAATATAAAAATTTGGCAAAATTTCACAAACCTATAATATAACAAGTAATTCTTAAGCAAAAAATGAAACCGGCCTAAAAAAATATATATGTATATATATATCTATATATATTTCATTATCCAATGATCGGATCTAAATCAGATTAGTCCAAAGTTATGCAGTAACATACATAAAACCAAAAAAAAAAATTAAAAATTACGACGAACTGATAACCTCGTCATTTATTGGAAGCCGGTTAAAAATAACAGGCTTTGTTACTGAAATCAAATCCTAATATCCACATTAATTATGGTGGAAAAACAAATAGGGCGCGACATTTTAGCAAGCTTTGGATATCTTTCTTTTGTTTATTTTTTTTTAAACACATAAGTCTAAGTTTCAAATTTTGTGCAAATTATGAAAATTCTGAAAAGTTTTATCTAAATCGCAAACTTTTAATAAAAATTTCTTGGACACAAGTTTTTGGCAATTTTTCACTCAGTTGCTTCCATACAAAGTATGCCGGATTTTTTTCTGTATGGTAGAAAATCGTAGTACCCTAAACTAAAAACTTATATAAAATCAATGCAATCAAGATGAAATTAGAAAAATTTTCATTATTTTCTAGAGAGTAAAAACACTCATATTTCAACATGGTTCTCTTTTTTATAAAGC
>NW_016188291.1:0-4168 GCF_001687245.7 Rhagoletis zephyria
TAAACCCAAACTAACTATCTGATAATTTGCCGTAAATTATCCGTTGTTTTTCCGTGAAAAGAATTATCTTGCCGCGGACACATTTCAAAAAATTAAGGAAACCAGCTAAACCCAAACTAACTATCTGATAATTTGGCGTAAATTATCCGTTGTTTATCCGTGAAAAGAATTATCTTGCCGCGGACACATTTCAAAAAATTAAGGAAACCAGCTAAACCCAAACTAACTATCTGATAATTTGGCGTAAATTATCCGTTGTTTATCCGTGAAAAGAATTATCTTGCCGCGGACACATTTCAAAAAATTAAGGAAACCAGCTAAACCCAAACTAACTATCTGATAATTTGGCGTAAATTATCCGTTGTTTATCCCTGAAAAGAATTATCTTGCCGCGGACACATTTCAAAAAATATTGCGTGCCCCGCTAACTTCCGTGGAAGTTAGCAGGGCCCCTTCTGAAAACCAATTGAACTTGCACGGGGGCGCGTATCGGGAATAACGCTCCGGTGCAGGTNCAATTAAGGAAATCAGCTAAACCCAAACTAACTATCTGATAATTTGCCGTTAATTATCCGTGGTTTATCCGTGAAAAGAATNAACTTCCGTGGACGCCATGCGCGAGTGAGAGAGGAAATGTTTGCGTCTCTCATAGACAAGCCTGAGCAGGAGGGAGTTAGCAAGTGCTTAAAGAGCCCAAACATTAGCTGTCGGAGGCGACGACATAACTGTACGTTTACAAATATATGTACCAGGGTTGTTGCGAATATTCGCATTCGCAACCGCGGAGCTTCCACATTAATTTTAACATTCGCATTCGCTTTCGCATTCGCAAAAATCAATGCGGGTCTTTTGGGAATGCGCTTATTAAAGGGACCGAAAATTACAGTTATTTTTTTACGATTTAAACTGGGCCAAGTATTTTTTATTCCGAAATAAAAGTACTTTCCGGATAATAAACAAACCGCTTATCCAAATTAAAAAAGTTTGGTATCCAATGAAAGAGGACTTGAATAGCTTTAAAACTCAAATATCTAAAAGAGGAAAGCCACACATTGAAAAATATTTCAATAAAAAATGGTAATTAATTACCATAGAACAAACATTGGGTCATGTATTTACATGAATTTCTGTTTAAAAGCTATTTCTGTCCTCTTTCATATGATACCAAATTTGTTTAATTTGGATAAGCGGTTTCTTTATTATACGGATAGGACGTTTATTTCGGAATACAAAATATTAGGCCAAATTTAAGTCGGAAAAAATAACTGTTATTTTCGGTCCCTGGAATATTGTACAAGTGCACAGACGTATATCTAACCAGTCACAGAAGAAAGCATTAAAAANTTTGTTTATTATCCGGATAGGACGTTTATTTCTTAATAAAAAATATTAGGCCAAATTTAACTTGGAAAAAAATAACTGTTATTTTCGGCCCTGGAATATTGTGCAAGTTCACAGACGTACATATATCTATCCAGTCACAGAAGAAAGCATTAAAAATTAGTTATAAAAACTAAAATCGAAAAACGCTGACGACGTGACAAATTCTGAAACAACCAAAAGGATGAGAAGGAAGAATTCTTTCGAAAAAAACGGAGTTTAAACAACGATTGTGCCATGATGCTAGATTGTGAAGATGAGAGTCAGGAGGATGCATCCGACATTTGCAGCCCCGATGAAATTCTCAAAAAGTAATTATTACACCGCAATGAAAATAAATAAATATAGCTGAAAGTCCTCTACTGCAGTGTCAATCGAAAAGAATTTACAATTTTGTCAGGTCTCCAGTTTTTCAAGTTTGTCGCCTCGAGCGAGTAGTTGTATGGTGGCGCAGGTTTGATTTATGACCCTTCAAAAAGTTTTTATTAAGTACAATGTTCCAATTTTTAAATTCAAGTACTAAAAAATATTCAGTCATGAGTTTAATTTTCCCCGAACCGGTTCACTTTTCACTTTTGGTAGTCATGTTCATATTTACTATGGGCGGAATACATATTTTCGGGTGAATTTTTTTTTCGGGCAAAACTCAGGATAAGGCAGATTATTAAAAATTATTAACCTTTCCATTTTTACCTAAATCACCTAATTTACCCAACTAAATTATTTCTTAAAAATACATGACATCCGCATTCGCACCCGCATTCGCGGATGTTAGCTTTTAAACATCCACATCCGCATTCGCATCCGTGGTTGTCTAAAATTCCACATTCGCAACATCCCTAATATGTACATACATATGCGCTTGGAGAAGAGGCAACGTTTAATGTGACGCCATGCGGCTGGCCAAATTGCAGCTTTGCTTCACTTGCTTTAAGCGCCTCAAAGTTTCAAATACGCAAATGTTTTTTTGAAAGCGTCTTGTAGGCTTTTCACAAAAAGGTATGTCCCCGTTCTAAATGCATTCAAACAAACTTTTGCACACTTTTATGAACAAAAATTTGCTTACGTAATTAAAAAAAAATATATAATATAAATAATTCAAAGTTGAATAAAAATGATTCTAGGTTTCCGTATTTATGTATATTTAGGCTGTCCCTAATCATCCGGAACTTCCGGACGAATACTTATTTCTTATTGTTACGGAACATCCGGATTATTATTGATTAGTTATTCGTCCGGATTTTTTTTTGTCATTGGGAAAATTTGCCCAATTCAGAAGTTATTTTAAGTCGCTTGAGTGCTAATTTGAATTTTTCTTTTCCGGATGAATATCGATAGTCGAAAAAGATATGTTAAAAATCCGGAAAAATTAAATTGTGCAGATGAAAAGAAAAAAATGTCTTACTTTGAGTTATTTTCGCTAAAATTTTATCGAGTTCTACAAGAAATAAACCGGGATATTTTTGAAAGTAATGTTGTACAATTTTGGACAGTTAGCATGTATTTCCGATAGGCTATAGCATACAGCACTTTACGTTTAATTAACGGGCGAAATTAAAATATTTTTTAAAACAATACGCATTTTTGTCAGTAAGTTAACATAAGTGTTTATTTAATTCTCACAAAATATCATATATATGTACATAAATAGGCTAATATAAATTGTGTCCGCTTTCGTTTTACAATTCTACTTGACGCATTTGACACCAAAAGTAATACTTTTTATAGTTGCAAAATTGATTGAGAATTAAGCATAATTTTGATACTGATTATACATACGAAGAGCTGCGTTGTCCAGTTGATTTAGTTTTGAAGTTCTTTCCACTATGAATGCAGCAAAATTTTATACTGGTAAACTTTAATCCTGACTTCATCTCTCGCTTTGTAGCTTTCTTCTTATATCTGTCCATGGTTTCGGAATCCGCGCGATAAAAACGAGCATAACTTGCATCTTGCAGCTTGTCAATGGCAGTTTGAAGGTCTTCAAGGGTATCAAAACTATCTCCTATTTGCTTGAGTCCTCCAGTGTAGTTACTCATATCTGTATCCTCTCTATTCTTGCTACAGTCAGTTGAACTCACTATAATAAAAAATAATTAATTTTTAATTGTAGTTGGAGCGCAATTACTAATACACGTATTGGAAACTTACTTTTGGTGACGTAAAAAAGCTACTATTTATTCTGGCTACACATACACTGATACATTTAATTATTAAAAACGTAAAAAGAAAATTCGGCCGAGACATCACTTTCGAATGACATATTTTGCAAAGCAACATTCGATTTTGTAGAAATATCCGGATTAATATATTCAATCAGGCAATATCGACTAATCATCCGGAAGAATTTAAATTCAAAAACTCTCTCGCCGTCGCCAGATCCATTACCCGGCTAAAATGTGAGCAATGATTGTGTTATTGTGCCAATTAAATAATTTTTTCCGGGCGAACAATTGAGCACTAATAATCCGGAATTTCCGGACCAATACAAAAAAATTATTCGACCGGAAGTTCCGGACGAATATCCACTACGTTATATTTAACATATCGCTGACTGAAATTTTTTTGTGTGTTTAAAGCAAAGCAAAACTCCATACGAATCAGAAAGATTCGATCTCTATTAAGAGATTTTGTATTATTTTGGCCTTATCTGAATTACGGGACCTCTTTTGGACTTAGAAAATTTGCTTTTCATTGAATACTAGCAGACCCGGCGAACTTCGTCCCGCCCAAAATTTTTATGTTTTATTGAAACTTTTTGGTCCAACATTTTCACCAACAATTCACG
>NW_016188292.1:0-4167 GCF_001687245.7 Rhagoletis zephyria
TTGACTTCGCGGGTCGCGACTTGTCGGTCCGATTATGTGCGAGCGTGTGTGTTGGTGACGACGACGACGACGACAAAGTTTGTTCGCTGAGGTATGTGGCGCGCGCTCGGCCCACTTGGCGCACGCCTCTTCGCACCTCATTAGATTTGCAATCGATTAGTGGCTGGTGGCTGGTGGCTGGTGGCTGGCTAGCTGCCCTCCTTTCTCACCTCACCAGGCATGCGTTGGGCTATCTATCTATGCGATTTGTGTCTTCATGCCGACGGACATTGTTGCCTACATGCTTATACATACATAAACGTTGTCTGTCGGCTTCAATATGTTTGCCACATCTAATGTCGCGCGTAATGTGCCACGTCGCGTCGCATTGCTTTCGCTTGCTAACAAAAAAAAAAAAACAAAAAGTACATTATCGCTCCATTGAATCGAATTTCGCGGCAAATTTGCGTGGGACGCACGTCTGCGAAAGTGTCTTACATTGCCGTCAGCTCAATTCTGCGTCGCACGGCGCACCGGCTCAATGTTACAAAATTGGCAATGTGATTGTGCGTGGCGCAGCCAATCGCGCTCCACTCACGTGTGTAAAGTGACATGTTGTAAGCCTGCGTGTGGCATACATATATGTAAATATGTACATATGTATGCTTTAATCGCGCAGTAGTGGGCCAATGTGGGGTGTGTGTGCGCATGCGCAACGCCAAATTGAAAACCATACTCATATGGGTACAGTGCTGCCTATTTATGTGTATTTTTAATAAAAAAAGGAGGCATGCGAAATAAATAAAAGAAGCAAAATAAGCAAAAAAATCAGAGTAATAAAAAAATTTAAAATAAACGAATACAAAAGCGAAAACCCAGTGCGCATGCGCGCCAGCTTCTGAATTATTTATGAAATAATGTATAAATTACAACTGCAGTCACTACCAAAGTTGTTGTTTTTGTTGTTTGTTTTTGCCGTCTTTACTGCAGTTATAAATGTTATTGTTGTTTTACGCGCGTTAACCATGTAAATATGTATGTAAGTATGTATGCGGCTGGCTGTACGTANGAATTCTGCGTCGCACGGCGCACCGGCTCAATGTTACAAAATTGGCAGTGTGATTGTGCGTGGCGCAGCCAATCGCGCTCCACTCACGTGTGTAAAGCGACATGTTGTAAGCCTGCGTGTGGCATATATTTATGTAAATATGTACATATGTATGCCTTACTCGCGCAGTAAGTGAGCCAATGTGGGGTGTGTNAATGTATGTGTGCACATTTAAGTGAATGCATTACTACTTATATACATACATATGTATGTAATTTTTTATGGTTTTTAAATCGATTTTTATGCCTAGCTTTTTATTGGTTTTTTTTTTAGTCAAACGTTTTTTTTTTATTTCTTTATTTAGTCGTTACTTTTGCCCACTCAAGTTTCCAGTTGCATCCACGAAATGTGGTGCAACTGAATTTCACAATGTTTCTCAGCATATTTAATTAAGCTCCACGCACATTGCAAAAGCGTTGCCGCACGCACGGCAGCGTGCTGCGTCGTTGGCCTCGAAATTCCTTTCGTTTGCCTTTTATGGCTCGCATCAGCCGATCGCTGTCAACGCAACGTAGCTTTTGTGCAACATCAGCGTGTGTATTCCACTATCTTAATTTCATGTATTTTTTAACTTCGATTTTTTTCTTATCTTTTTCGCTCGAGCTGATGATCCCCAGGGATTTAGCGACCATGCAACTTTTCATTTAATTTCATTTATTTATTGCGTTTGCTGACTTATCGATTATTTTCTTATTTTTGTGTAGTATTTTTCCAGTTATTGGGGTCTTTTTTGTGTGGCATGACTTTATTTGGGTAGAAAGTTCATAAATTCAGCAGTAAGTCAGTAGCTCAGAAATACAGTAGTGGAAAAATACAGAAGGCAATTGCACAAAAACGATTTCATACTTGAAAGTTAACCAAAGCGTATGTAACCCATAGATTCCGATATTTAATGAAAACGGCTGTAGTACTGGCTCGTGTTGTTTTAGAAACTTCTTCCAGCGAGTAATTTCCAAAAGTTATCTAAGTCAGAGCGGCTGAGAGGAACATACTGACGTGATTCTGCCCCGTCGTTTGCATGAAGAATTTCTATCAAACAACCGCTGATTACGTCTTCGATCAATAACGGTAGTTGTGATTTGTTTAATTAAATTTTCGAAAGTTTGAAAGGTACTAACTCTGAAAATTTGTACGAAGAGGAAGATTCGAAACCCAAACAGTTCTCCCAGATGGAAAAGCCTTTCTGCGTGCAGGGATACTTTGGCCGAAAAGACGCACAGAAAAAGGGGTGACAATCTAGCTGAATTTGAGTCAGTTTCGTACATTGTTCAAGTAATGCATCGCTGTGCGTCAAGTGTAGTAAATTTATAGATTTTTGTCGGTTGGGTCAATGGTAGCGTCGCCCATTTGATATCTTCCACTGTAACCCGACCTTGAGCATTAAGTTCTACTTTTGTTCCTTTTAACCATCCTCTGGACCAGTCCATCCTAATCGGCTCGTTTCGTCTCAGCGTGCTATGTTACGATCGCCTATTTCGTAATGGCTCTTCTTGCCTTAGCTGTCGCAACTACTCGGCAAGTAGTATCGTTTTCGGCGCCGCTCATCGATCACTAGTTGGGCCAGAATGAACCTGAACCTGAACTGCCTCCAATGTGATTTATTAATTATATTCGCTGGTGTGCAGCCTCTCCTAAACACGAAGAGAATGTAGTTTCTGTTCTGTTCTGTAGTCTAGGCAGTACTATAAAGGCTGCGATTATATAACTCAACGTCTAATGCAGTAGTCTACATTTGTGCGCCGTAGATTGCAAAGAGTAAGACTCTTGCGGATTCTCCTACCAATACCTAAAATTTCTAGATCTTAATTCTCATTACATTATGTTCTAAGGGAGTGGTCCCAGCACCAAACTTAATGGAAAATTTCATCTTCGAAATAAATCTCACAAAGATTCAGAGAATACGCTACAACTGGAAATGGTTCTAAAGCCGTAATGATTTTCTGCCCATTTGCCGTGTTGTTATTGCTTCTGCGGTCAGATTTCTGGGTTTAATTTTTTCAAAAAAAAAGTTTTGGAATACATAGATATATAATTCTCAATAGAGGTAAAAGCATCTATAGTAATCAGTTCTTAATGGGCTTGAGCTACGCAAGTCTCATGAGGCAACTGAAGCTATTCGTCCAAGATTGGTGGTTATTGAGACTCTATTGTGGCAATCACAGAGCACGAATCCGTGAAAGTGATCGCCTTTTGGTGAATGTCGTTGGTAGCCAGGTGTAGTGGTTGTTCAGAGCGGAACTCCTCTGTGATCTAATTCTTTACAGTGGCAACTTATTAACAAAACACGCTTGATAAAGTGTAGGAAATATTTAAATAGATTTTATATATGCAAGCTATAGAATTCCTACCTCATCACCAAACATTTATTAGCTGGCGAGCTGCGAAATTCTAACTTCTTTGCATAATTCATAATTTAAAACGCTCACATACATATAGTCACATATGTATGTATTTGTATTCGTCAAATCACAGTTGATTAACTTTAAAAGCAATAAAATCCTATAACCAAAGCCAATGTAAACAATGCTCTCACATTACAAATCAATAAAATCCAATACGCTTAGGCAATCATCGTCAGACAATTGCCCACAGCGCCAACAACAAACAGCAAAGCAAAGTGCATGCAATTGACAATTATCAGCCGCATCAATAATGCAATGCAGCGTGTCATGTTGCACGTCGCACGTCGCACATTCCGAAAATTGCAGTAACATCACACCTACGTGCATACATACGTAAACAGATACACACACACACACACACACGTCTAATGTTTATTTGTAGACGTGAATATATTTTGGCAGTGCAGTGATTACGCGCCGACGAACTTTTGCATATCGCAATCAGCGACGCGTCGCCAACAGACGGTGACGAATGCCGCCGATGACATTCAGCGCCTGCAATCAATGCGAAACCCCCCCCCAAAAAAAACGAGTCACACAGCCAAGCGCACAAACATATGCATATACCCAGTGGGAAAAGTAGTAAGGGCATTACATGCGTAATAGGTAATGTAATGTAATGCACTATATCTCATGAGTTCTAGATTCTATTACTGTTTAATATGTAATCAGGGGCTC
>NW_016188294.1:0-4166 GCF_001687245.7 Rhagoletis zephyria
CGGCGAAATGAATTAAAGTGACTTATGCATGCGTATAAACGTAGTATATTATTTTTGTTAAGGCCTTGCCACTTGGACGTATGTATGTGCATATGTATGTAATGTCGGCCGCTGGAGCCGAGTAGTTGGAGATGTCGGCAGGCGATGGCAAACTTCTGAATTTATTTCTGTCTTGCGAAATCATCTCTTAAAGTTTTGTGTCAAACTATACGTCCTTTCATTTTTTTTTATCAGATCTAAACGCACACCACAAAATGAAGAAAAACTCAGCCAAACTCTTAACAAAGGTGTAAGCGCCAAATACATATTTGACGTTTTAGGTATATCAACTTATTCATATACATAAGTAAAACAATGGTTATACAGTTATTTTGCTAGCAAAATGATAAAATTTTGCTTATATTTGATTTCAACGCAGCATCAGTGACCTGCAATTATTTTTTTTGTATTTTTTTTTTGGTGCCTTTATTTCTTTTTTGTTTCCAATAATTTCGTTCCAAAATTGAAATGAGACAAAAATGTATCCAAACTTGTGACGAATTTTGTAGTGCCGGTGCTACCGAAGTCCGTCTAGGGTTCCTGAAATGGAAATTCCTACTCCTATTTTACTTTTTCACACAATTCCAACCATAACAATAATATATATAGATAGGCGCTAATAATAATATATTAGATTGGCGCTTACAAAATATATTGGTCGAGTTATTTTTATTCGAAGTGTTTTTCATGGCGTCAATACACTCGGAGGTTTGCTATCTTCATTAAAATCAGCTAGTTTCTCAGATGCGTTAGCCTCTAGTCTTACGCTATGTAAGCCTATTAAAATCCCTATAAGGAAACTCAAGAGTGTAGATGAGCGTTTGCTCTTATAGGAGGGCTTAGAATACTCGCTATTTCACAGGACGAAATTTTCCCGCTTATTGACTAATTTGGCCACGCGATCTCAAATGGGGCCATTCAAATATTATCTACCATGTTCCTTCTTGATAGGAAGTAGGTGAATCTTTCATTGCTAATTCTGCGAATCGTTCTTTGTAACTCCTTTTAATATATAGGCATCCAAGCACCTTTGTATATTAATTAGATTCTGTAAATGTAAGCTATCTTGATCAGAGATGTACCGCCCTAAGTATGGAAATTCGCCCTGAGGGCTGCCTAACCGCCTCTGAAGATAAACACTTGGTTGTTCCAGGTGTCGGAGTGAAATTCATGAATGGGGAACACTTATTTTTGACACACCACTGACCTGTTATTATGCATAGATATCCGAAAAGCCACAGATTTCCTTGAGCCATCAACTAGTTTCTTTGAGTCTTATTGCTACAATAATGGTCGCCACGAGCAATTTGATAAAGCGGAAGTAGATGCCAAATCGCGTTTCGGGTGTAAGCGAGCGTGTGAGGTAAAAGGGTACATACGCAATCTTTTGAATAATTAACCCCATCCTTCATTTAGCCATATAAAATAAAAAGTAAGTGCGCCTGGGCCGCACTATACAAGTGAAACTTACGTTATATATCTAGTTTGTACCATAACCAATATAAGTACAACATCTGCTTTTGCTTTAGGTTAAATTATTGGTTTATTTCTGTCTAGAACCCTGTTCGTTTTAATTACATTTGTGTATGTTATTCTGTTTTTATTTATTTTAATTTTGATCTTTATACTCTATCGATAACAAAATCGATAGCAAACTCGATGAAAATATCGACAAAAACATCGATAAACATTTGATAATAGAATCTGCCACCTAAAGACCGGATAATCCTTGACCGGACTCTTCATCTTTTCTTTCATTTTTAAATAGTATGAAGCTATTACCTGTCAAACCGAGGCTGTTACCAGTTTTAGATACTGTTTTTGCCCTGACAAGCGAAGTAATGGTTTCTTTTTATCGTTGACAGCATAGCTTAAGTTTTCCCATCGCTCGAGCGACATATCTTTATGAGGCGGCTCGCTATTCTCAAGCAGATATATGACACATTTCAGAATAGCATATAAGTAACGGTAGCAGTCCCTGGCCGAATTTGTTGAAGTTTCTCAAACTTTTAATTGTGACGGGTGTGACATGCGACGGCCGTGACTAACATAATCGGTTCTTTTTTTTGTTGAAAAAAAATGCATATAAATACTTAAAAGCAATTCGCATATATTCCATTATGTATTTATAGATTAAATACTTTTCGCCGTACAATGCTACAAGGTACTCCTACCCTAATTAAAAATGCATGAAGTGAAATGTTTTCAACTCGGGTTCCGAAAGTTAAAGCATTTTTCCGTCCCATCCAACTTTTCTGTATGAGACACTGCAGTGGCAGACCGGGAGTCAATTTGTCTCCATCGTTCAGTGTTGAAGCATTCAAAATCGCAAAATTGCTAATTTGTGAAACTTAGCTATGCTTAACTGCATACAGCTGCACAATATAAAATTTATGACAAACATGCATCTATTCCATTGCGTTCTCCAAAAAGGAGCACAAAGCGTTCGTTCATCGGTGTTTTTGCTTCAATTGTGCGCGCGCGCATGCGTACAAACAGCCTCGAATGTTGACCGCGATGTGGCAACAACAGATCATCAGCGTCGGTCAAAGCTTATCTGAGTAATGATATTCAAAGATCTACAAGTTACTTGGAAGCAAATGAAGCGCAAACAACACGGTGATAAGTTTTTATGCTTGCAAAAATGCAACAGCAACAGCAACAACAACAATCATCGAATGAAAAACGGTCAAGAATGAAACGTCGAATGATTAAAACGGAAAAGAAAAAAAAACAAAAGCAACAACACAAAATTCTTTATGCAACTGATGGCTTCGCAAAGACTAACTACGGCAGCTGAACGCTTCGGTTGGGCCTTGTCCTTGATGTGACTGTGGTGACGCAAGCGATGCGTGTCACATTTTTTATATTGTTTTAGTTGTTGTTGTTGTTGTTGTAGTTTAAGTGTTATTTCTATGTTAGCTTTAGTTTTTTGTTTTGCTTCCACCGCATTCGCTGCTGATGCTGATGCTGAAGTTGTTGTAGCTGATGGTGACTACAATGATTTTTGCAATCAACCATAAAAAAACAGAAACAAAAAAAAAACACTAAAGCAAAACACCGTGTGCGTTCGGCCATAAAATAAAATGTCAAGTTTATTTATCATTTGCAAGTGTGCAAGAACAAAAACAATGACAGCCAGCGCAAAAAGCTGGCATGAAATACAAATAAGCTCGACAACACCATCGGCTGTGAGCGGCGGACAGTAATAAAAATAAAACCAAAACGACAACAGCAGTAACACATAAAAAGAAATCACCACAAATGTGCATAATAACGACCGCAAATATGCCACAAAAACTAACGCAACGACTGGCTATGCCTTGCCGCGCATCAACCGCGACGATCTCACAGCCGTCTTGTGGCTCAGCGTTCCCAACCAGGAATAAGCAAACCAGCGCGGATATGAAGTGTTCGACAAGTGTGCTGGCGTAAATCGATCAAGATCACTGCTATGCTGCCGCAATGCTGAACGCCAGCCAGCCAGCCAGCCAGCCATGTTGCAAGTTCATTCATTTGCATGTGTGTGTGTGTGTGTGTGTGTATGTGCATACATATGTTCATGGGATGGTGTTGCCCCGATGCGATATTGATGAGTTCAGTGGATCAGCTACATCATATGTACTTCGATGGACGGTTGAATGGATAGATGAATGGATGAAAGGCTGAATGTATGGACATGCGATTTGGTTGCATGATTGGTCGCCCACCAACCATCGACGAGGCTGTGGCGTTCTCGCACAAGAATTTAAATATTGATTTATGCAATCAGTTAAGGCGAAGTCGCCACAATAAACACAGTCATCGCCAACTAAAGTGGATACACCATGGCTGGACTCTTGGCCAGTCGGCAGTGGCAGACGTAAACGCAAATGGAACAGAAGCGGACCGTAGAAAATGCTTGAGATGTGAGCGTCAAGCAACAAGCAGTAAGCAGTCGGCGAACAACAAATGCCTGTAACTAATATTCGTTTGCGTAGAGGGAGACTAAATAGTAGCAAAGTAAGAAGAAAGAATGACAATTCCTTCAAATGATTTATCCGCCTGTTTGTTTTTTTTTTATTATTTTTTTTATTATTTTTTTTTGTCACAAAAGCAGCATATTTGCGACTCTATTTGCTCAACTG
>NW_016188295.1:0-4166 GCF_001687245.7 Rhagoletis zephyria
CAATATCAAGGCGCACGCCACAAATCGGAGGAGAAGCTCGGCCAAACACTAACATATGTGTAAGCGCCAATCAATTATTATTATACACTACGTATAATGGAAATATTCAACTAAAGTACGCCCTATTAAAATGAAGCATTTTTCACTACACGGATGGCGTTTTGAACGTCTCGGATGCTTTCTCATATGTAATTAAGAAAGTATATGTATACAAAGCATGCACAGCGTTGGTTTATCAGATGTATCTCAGACCAATTATGACAGCACTGACAGAGACGAAAAAGCAAGCACTTGTGTGAAATGCCTGAAAGCAATGTAGTTACCTATAAATTCGTCCAGAAATGCTGGCCGAATCCTCTTTATTTTATTGTTTTGTTTGCAGTTCAGATATTTGGTGTAAGAAAAGCCATATAATTTAATAATTTATCAGCATCGTGAAACCCCAAACAGTAGAAATAGCAAATCGTCCACCTTGAGCCAAGCGGAGCCATGCCGCTGTGAATACGAAATGTGAGAATGGTTGAGGGCCAGCTGCTGGCTGTCACCTTAAATTTGTTTGTCCTCCGAACTGGGATTTGTCTTTTTGGTCCGCTTTCAACTTATGCATGCAGCCTCTTAAATTTATTTAAAAAGAAAAATCGAAAACCCGAAGCTTGGAAGTCAAAAAGTTGATCCTTCGGAGCTGGGCGGAATACGTACTTGCAACATAACTTCGACACGGCGAAAGTGTTAATGAGTTTTAATTATTAAGCGGAATAGTGGGGTAAAATAGTAGCTGCTCTTAGTCCTTTCTTCGGCTATATACATATGTATGTATGTACTGCGCACTACTATTTAAAGAGTGCAAGGCATGTTGCTCGGGGAAGTAACAAGAGTTCCATTTCTGCTGGTTGCTCGTTGGTTGGTGTGAGTAGCAGTTACCGGACTTGGCCAAGTGCTTAGTAAGTTTAGCTACGTAAAATAGTTAACACTGATTGCTTGTTACAAGCAATTTTTCGCATGTTATCACCGATCACTAGGGCAGCAACTTTTGCAGAAACGAGTGCTTATCGCAACAGCAATGCAACTGGCAACGTGCAACGACAGCTCTAATAACACGCGACTGTATTTGCAGCTGCTTCTAAGTGCTTTAAGCTTATGATATTTATTCCTTTCCTTGCATACTACTGTTCTATTTTTTATTTATTTATGTTTTCTTGCTTGTACCCTTCGAATTTATTTCGTACTGTTGCAAATAATTTAGAAGCAAGTTTCCTGGAGCACTGCTGCAAGTCTGACGTTTTAGTTTCCTTATATCTTGCATTTAGGAAAGATATTCGGGCTGTTCCGTAAAAATATATTATTCAAGAGCAATTTGTTATCGAAATTGTTGTTATGTTCAGCGGAGGTGAAGCGCTTGGAGAGTTTGAAAATCAAACGCCTTGGTCGTAATTTTAAGCTTCCAGAAAATGTAGAAGTATTTGGCAAAAATACTTGTAGTTTTTAGTGAGGGCAAATATGTTAGTTAGAATTTGGGACAATACTCGTACATATGAATGCAACCTTGCACCTTTATTTAACTGGCAAGACGTATTTGAATTATAAACTAAGATGTGTACTTGATAGAAGATGTAGGATTCCGTCAAATGGACAAAATATGTGATTAAAGACTGCTGTGGCGAGGTAGTTAAAGGTGTGTACTACCACATATCGATTCCTGGTCCAAGCAACATGTGACTAGTGTTTTCGGCAGGCAACGGCAAACCTCCTAGTGTATTTCTGTGGTCACAAGCAATAACCGCCTAAGTTGACTTAAGAAAGAATGGATTTATATATGCTATCGTATTCTTCAACCACTATCCCATGCGTATGTGAAATCCCAATCTCGCCAGCTAGGCTACTTAAAAAGTTATAGGCGAAAATATTTTGGTTTCCCCATAAGGTTAATATTGAAATTCAAATGTTTAAAATGTTTTTTTTGTCGAATTCAGGTTTTTCGACTTGGCAGTTATTGCCTATGACCATAGATGAAGCTCGGCCAAATACTTAGCAGAAGTGTATGCGCCAAAATATTATTATAAATCGCCAAAATATTATAACATATCGTTTGAAGTACAAAACCGCGTATCAACAAAATTCCAGACCGCGCATGTGAGGTTGCACAAATTTTTTTCTAGAGAGAAAAAACACTCACTAGACGGCGGCCGCTGTGGTGTATTGGTAAGAAAAGGTTTTTTCTTAACAACGGTCGCTCCTCGGCAGGCAATGGCAAACCTCAGAGTGTATTTCTACCATGAAAAACAGCTCATCATTAAAATACAATCGCCGTTCGGAGTCGGCGTAAAACTGTAGGTCCCTCGTCTTTGTGTTACAACATCAAGGTGCATGCCACAATTCGGAGGGGAAGCTCAGCCAAACACTGACATATGTGTAAACGCAAATCTATTATTTTTAAAAGCACTCAAAGCAAAGCAAACGCATTTCTGGCTGGTATATCTCAGGTCGAATGGATAACGATTGAGTCAAGAGCTTATTGGCAGCAAATGTCACTTAAGACTGCTTTTCACTATGTTATATTTTGACGCCAAAATTTGGCGACGCATTTTGACACAGCTTTATCTCCTTTATCTATACCTTTACCGATGATATTATGGGTCAAAAACAGACAGATAGCCGATTTAGCAGCGAATGTAACCGACTAAAGACCTGTCCTGATCCAAATCAATCGATAAACCGCTTTTTAAACCCATTTGACAATGTGTTTTCCCTTATTTAACGACAAATGCCACTGAATTTGACATAGTGAAAATCAGCCTTTAGGCGGTTTTGCAAAATGACGATACGCAGTTTTTTACTTTAAACGACGATATTTATGTGCATATATAAGTATTAATTTGTCGCTTAGATTTGTTGTGAGCGTTTTCTCGAGTTTCTCCCGCAATCCGTGGTGGGTTTGTTGGTAGTAGGTTTGTTCATCGAAAATCCCGAAAGAATCATCCATCACTCAAAATACCAGAGAATATATTTCAAGCAGAGCATATTTCAAGCAAAGGTCTACGCCATCTATTTGTGTGCGGAGACAATCTTAAATAGAGGTTACAGCTATGAGAGAATCATACTTCTAACTGAAAGTTAGGCGCCACTCAAGGCTATTTTATCTTTTAAAATCAAGTCATCCCTGGTCATTGAGTGCATAGAGAGGCTCAACTCCCTTTTTCTTCGTCTTTTTTGGCGCTGTAAGCGCCTAAGCGATTTTTTCCGAGTTCAGCGAAGCACGCCAGGCGTTTCTCCTCTATGCCAACTGACGTCAATTGGAAACGCCAAGTGAAGCCAAGTCCTACTCCACCTGGTCTTTCCATCGGAGTGGGGGCCTCCCTCTTCCTCTGCTACCACCAGCTCGTTCCGAGTTGAATAGTTTCAGAGCTGGAGCATCGGTGTCCATTCGAACGACATGGCCAAGCCAGCGGAGCCGCTGTATTATAATTCGCTGCACTATGTCCATGTCGTTGTAAAGCTCATACAGCTCATCGCTCCATCGTCTGCGGTACACTCCAAGAGCCGCCTCATCGGATGTTGTCATTGTCCATGCTTCTGCGCCATATACCAGCACGGGAATGATGAGTGACTTATAGAGCGTGGTTTTTGTACGTCGAAAGAGGACTTTACTCCTGAATTGCCTACTCAGTCCAAAGTAGCACTTGTTGGCAAGAGTGATTCTGCGTTGGATTTCAATGTTCTTTTGGGCTCGCTAAAATCCGACTACTGCTCGCATATGGCATTTTATTGAAGAGTAATCTCTGAGAGTTTGTGTGAGGTTCGATTGGCGAATGCACTGGCCGCCTGTTGTGCTTGATTTCGGCGATAATCTTTCTTACTTCATTGGATGCACATTTTTTTCCACACAGAGGTTTGTTCGTATCTTGTTGCATTAAAGTGGTCCGAGTCTATATTTGGCCTTCGGAGCGTATTCGCATCTAAAGCGCTGACAGCATGATCCATTTAAGATTCATAAATGATCGCTTTCGGGCTTACTGTGTTCTTAAATTAAATTAAAGATCTAAGTGAAATTTACTTGTCATATGAATACTTGGAAATGAGAATTGAACAAAATTTTTTTTTTAACCGTTTTTTTAAGTTGTTGGTCATATTTCTTCAGTTATCAAAAACCTGGGCTCAACTGGCGCAAT
>NW_016188296.1:0-4166 GCF_001687245.7 Rhagoletis zephyria
CAATTATATGTACGTGAATACGCTTGAGTGGACAAACTATTTGTAAATATGTATCTACGTATGCATGTATGTATGTACGTATGCATTATTGCATGCCTGCATTGTTGCAAGCGAAATGCGTAAACAGGTATGTGACCGCCCACATTGTGTACATTTTAAATAACTTCATTGATGGAATTTAAATGAATAAGTTAGTATAAAGTGTTGCGGAATTAATAAAAAAAAAACACTTATGAAAGGACAACACTAAATTTCAAATGATTAAACACCGTTATTAGTAGCAAAATGGGGCGTCGAGTTAAAAATGTTCAACTTGAACGTGTTAGCTTCAATTTTCAGCATTAAAATAACGAAAGCCATTGTACTTAATTGGCAAACCGTTGCTAGCGTAACTTTGCAAATAAAAAAATGAGAGTGACGTAAAAGTGGTTACAACTTGGAACTGTGCATAATCCTACTAAATAATACTAAATATAAATGCGAAAGAGTGTGAATGAGTTAGTGTGTGGGTAATTTTGGTACTTTTTCACACTAAATATTCTTTGATGAGGGTTGCCACGTTCTTCAAAAGTTAAAATTAATTAATTAATAAGCCAAATAGATAAAATATTACACCAGTGTAGACATCAAATGAAAAAGGTTGCAAAACAATTTACTTCATAAGTATTTTTAAAGGGGTTGCCACCTGTTAAAAAGCTTACTCGAATAATTAATAAGTTCACTAAAGACAACCACAACCGTGGAGACCTCGAAACGAGGATGGCTAAAAACTATTTATTTTTAAAATATTTTTTTAACAGCGTTGCCATCTGTTCAAAATGTTAAATTCAATTTAATTAACAATTTAAGCGAAATATTTTAATGTGGATATGAAATGAGAGAGGTTTTACGAAAGCAGTATCTATTTGGCAAATATTTTTGAAGAGGGTTGGCGCCAGCTTAGGAATTTAGTTGACAAGTTATAGTAAATCCCGCTATTATTATAAATGTGAAAGTTTGTAAAATTCTAAATTCTTAAATAGCCAGCTCAGTTGAAATTCGATACGCTGACCCTCTTCTGGAACCTCGAGACCAAAAGCATCTTTTTTAAGTAAAAAATACGTGTACGTTATTAGATGCGGACCTGCGGCTTATATGAGTTTAAAGTTTTATACAGTTCTCATAATCTTCTCTTACGTAACAGGCTTATTCCTCATTCCACACGAAGGAAGGTCGATGGTGCTTCTTCGCTGTCTGTGAACTTCCTGGAATGCGCGTGTTTGGAAGTACTTCTGTTCCCGACCTGCTTTGGGCCACGATTCATCTTACTTTGACAAAAAGCAATAATAATGGCAGATGAAGCAACTTCGAAAATCTCTTCAAGAGGATCTGCTCTCCTCTCCTAACTTTTTTTTGTAGGCATGCAGCAACAGATTACAACTTTACTAACCAGTTTTGCAGCTCAGTATTTTGCCTTTGTTAAACTTCTCGGTAGAGCCAACGAGGCCACCAATGGGGTTTTCTCTTTCCCTTAGGTTTGATGTCAAGACAGACCTGAGCCAGCTCGCTAGATGGCCAGTATGATAAGTTGTTCTTATTCAGTGATTCTTAAGATCCGTCGAATGTTCACAATAATTTGAAAAAAGACTAGGAATCGCCGCAATGTACGAGTATCTTTTATTAGAGAGGGAATGTTCGTCATTAACTCCAAATCTCAATTAAAAGGTGCAAGTTTTAACTGTACAATGATCATATGCCTACCTCCTTACGCAGCAATAAAAGTAGGTTGCATGCCTCTATTGCCAATTACTACTAAATTAGTTATCAAAAGGTAGTTGAAAAGTTACTCACCTTGACTGTTAATATCCTTACTCACCTCTGGACATTATGTGCATTAGCATCACCACCGATTGGGGCAAGTCCACCCCTGAAGTTGTGCACCATGTTACGCAGCGGCATATGAGGCGGGCCCTTAGCCTCATTTGGAATATAAACTAAGGCCAACGCGAACAGATTGCCTCCTATCGCCATGTGTAGCCATGAAGTCATCATCAAATATCCTTGAGTTGTTCACCAAAAATTCCTGCATGAGCGCCACCTCCACGTCTCCTCTTTAAGAGCAGCCAAGGCTTCCAAAGACCTGTGGAAATTGTTCAACAGTACCTCGTTTTGGGTACCTGGCTCCTCCTCCACCTTTATGACGGGGACAGTGCGGGCATCAGCGTTGCCTCAATAAACTTTTAGGATCGCCACGTCCAGGCTATAGAAAACTCAGTGCTAAATGCTCATTGGACTTCATATTCAATTACGGCACGACTTGCTTTGAAGAGCCATATGTTTTCGTTACAGAAGGGATGACTGGAAACTAACCGCCTTGCCCTTGGTCTGATTCCTTAAGCCTTGTCGCGGGTAGACAAGCCCTAATTTTTAACACCAACCTCGTATCGTCCCATTCTACCGCTTTAATATAACCCAGGTGCCAACCGAACTGAGAGAAGACCCGAGGTGTTACACCATCACAATTGCCAGAGCTACCTTCATCCATCGTAGTTGCCACAGTCAATACTTAAGTGAGGATCCTAGAAACTTCAGCAAAGCTAAGCCTTGCTACCCATGGCGGTGGCCGGAGACGCCTAAGTGTAGTCTGTGCTGCTCCACTGGGACCCTTGGAGTGGTTTTGATATTTGGTAGTAGGACTTTCGTCCTCTCCATCGTTTATGCCTTGGGATGAATTTCCCGAAGTTTCCATCACAGCGATCCCTCCGATATAAATTTTAATGACCGCTTGTCGCAATTTTTTACTAGAGCCCGGCCGTGAAACTGCATCTGCTAGCTTTTCAGTAGTGTTGGCGTTTGAATTGCACATTGCACCATAGGCAGCAGATTCATCAATCGTTCCAGCACCATTCCTTTGGTGGTGCTGGGCCCCATTACGGAAAAGTTTAGGTCTGGTTCAGAGCCACGCCAGAATTTCGCTTCTCAAGGGGATAAGGCGCTTACTGCTGCACCGTCCTCTGCTGAGTCCTCTAAAACTCCGCCAACTTATCGGCAATTAGATTGGAAAGTGCTTCGAGAACTGTCAGATTTTCAACAACACGATGGCAGTAGGGCATCATACTGAAAGCCATTTCTGAAGCCTTTCTTTTATCTGCTCCCCAACCAGGGTCGGGGTTCACAGTGGCCCTAGCCAAATGTGCACGAGTGGAGTGTGGAGAGAGTNTTAAAGTTTAAGGCGCAATATCTGTTCAAACTTAAGAAATACTAATTGGCCACAATGGATTCCTCCGCTAATAAAAATGTACCCACTTACCTTAACTGTTTTCGTTCATCATTTACAAAGTAAGTATGTAGCAATGTATTTCAAATGTGAACGTTGAAAAGCACAACGACAAGCCCAAAACAATATACCAAGAATATTACATTATTGTCATTAATGTAGCGACAGGAGCAATGGGGAAAGACAACAACGAAACGCGAATTCTCTGTTTGGCCACATTTCGACGCCGCTGTCACACGACATCTGCCAATGGGTCATTGTGCTGCGACCGCCCATAAATGTCAACGCAACAGACGCGCACACAAAAATTTATTGGCATAAATACGAAATTCACTACAGCGTCTACGTCAAGTGACGAGGGGCTAAATTCCTGCAGAGATACATAATGGCGAGCGAGAAGTTGTGAATATAGCGAAAGCAAGTAAGGAAACAGACTATGAGGAATAAAAATCTCAGCTTTCAAAACAGAATACGATTGTAGATGGTATCAACTATAGCACCCTAGCGACATCTCATTAGTGTCCTGCCGCGCTGTGCTGTGATAAATGCACTTTAATGTGTAAAATGCTGTCAATAATATTAGCCCCTTAACGCTAAATGATAACAATAAAGTGGAAAACAAAATGAAAAGTTGCTGCGAAATAATTTGAGAAAGATATTTGCCTAAAGAAATTATTTCAGGCCAGCCCAATCAAGATCAAGGCTAGTCCAAGTAATGAAGACATCAAAGCTTTGTAATCCACCAGAAATAGTTATCTTATTGAAAGTTTTTTTAAATGAAAAATTTTTTAGCACAATTGGTGATTTAAAACTTGGTGAGACGAAAGATTCTCCATACATATACTTAAATATGAATAAGCGTGCGCGCATCTACGTTCTCCATACATATGATTGACAAGCCTAGCTATGA
>NW_016188297.1:0-4166 GCF_001687245.7 Rhagoletis zephyria
TCCTCGCCGCCGTACTTGAATAGCTCAGCTGGCAGGCTGTCAGCTCCAGCGGCTTTGTTGTTTTTCAGCCGCGTTATTGCTATACGTACTTCGTCATAGTCAGGCGGTGGAACGTCGACTCCGTCATCATCGACTGCGGGTTCTTCTTCTCCACAACTTCCCGTGCTGCTACCATTTAGTAGGGCTGAAAAGTGTTCCCTTCATAATTTAAGTACGCTCTGGACATCAGTTACTAGGTCGCCATTATTGTTCTTACACGAGTACGCCCTGTCTTTAAACCTTCCGTAAGTCGCCTAACTCTCTGGTAAAATTTTCGGGCATTCTTCCTGTCGGCCAGCATTTTAAACTCTTCGCACTCACGTATTTCGGCCTCTCTCTTCTTATTGCGGCAAATACGTCTCGCTTCCCTCTTCAGATCCCTATAGCGCTCCCATAACGCGCGTTGCGCCCGATCGCTGCGTGGCCCTGTACGCGGCATCTTTTTTCTCTGCAGCTTCCTTACACTCCTCATCGTACCAGTTGTTCTTTCGGGCTCGCTGAAATCCGACTACTTCTTCGGCGGCGGTACTTAATGAGCGGGAAATGTGGTTCCACTGCTCGCATATGTCGGTTTGTTGAAGAGTGCTCTCTGAGAGCAGGTGTGAGAGTCGAGTAGCGAAAGCGCTGGCTGTCTGTTGTGATTGCAGCTTTTCGACATTAAGCTTTCCTGGCATATTTCGGCACTCATTTTTTGCTGCACAGAGGCGGGTGCGTATCTTGTCTGTAACAAGATAGTGGTCTGAGTCGATGTTTGGGCCTCGGAGTGTGCGTACGTCTAAAACACTGGAAGCGTGCCTTCCGTCTATCACAACATGATCGATTTGGTTTCTCGTTTTTCGATCCGGAGACAGCCAGGTAGCTTGATGGATCTTTTTATGCTTGAACCTAGTACTGCATACTACCATGTTTCGGGCCCCGGCGAAGTCGATCAGCCTCAATCCGTTGTCGGACGTTTCGTCGTGGAGGCTGAATTTTCCGACGGTGGTTCCAAAGATCCCTTCTTTGCCCACCCTGGCATTGAAGTCGCCAAGCACGATTTTGATATCATGACGGGGGCAGCGCTCGTACGTGCGCTCCAAGCGCTCATAGAAGAGATCCTTGGATGCCTCGCCCTTCTCTTCCGTCGGCAGCGCAGCGGGGGTGGTTTCGCAACCAAATGCACGTTTATATAGCGAGACGCTTGCTCCAAGCAGACACCCGCTTGCAGCAACACCTACTGGTGAACAGACGCTGAAGACTTCAGTGAGCCCTTAAACCGAATAAGTCGGAGTGGCCCCACCGAAGCTCCCTCTCTTTCTGCCGTGACCCAAGGCTCCACTCGGATTGGTTACCGCATCTCGCACATGGGTTGCTCACGTTGCCCAGAGTGCGCGAACGAGGACGCAAGAGTCGGGATTGAGTATAGCCATGCAACTGTAATTGCATACCCAGCGAAACGACTATACCCCATTGCACTCCATTAAAATTGATTGGTGAAACCCAAAATTCGAAATTAAAGTAATTTTCACTTAAATGAATCTGGTGAAACGCAGCCTTACACTACATAGATTCCAATATTTAATTTTTCGCTTGCAATTGGAATTCAACAATTAACCAAGGTAAAAAGTATGGAGGTAGACAGCGTCCACTCTAAATTAGAAAATGTATTCAATCCACCGATATATTCACCAATGGACTACATAAGTCGTATGCAAAATTTAAAACAAATGAAAGTAATTTTCACTTAAATGAATCTGGTGTAACGCAGCCTTACAGCCAGTTTCACCAAACTATTTAAGTGGAAATTAACTTTAATTTAATTTTGTATTTAATTCTCATTTAAATAATTTTCAGTTTCAATAAACTATTTATTTAAGTGAGTAAAAAGTGGTTGTAAAACAGACTAGGACTAGCTTTCGCTTTCATTTGTACTGAGAGCTTTTGAAAGCTTTGGCACGCTGTGTTGTAAAAGCAGGGCTGGTATACAAGTAAGCAGCAGNCGTGTAACACCTCTGAGTGTGGTTATTCTGATTTAACTTTTATTTAAGTGCAGAGCATAGGTCACTTAAATCCAAATTAAAATTGATCGGTGAAACCGAAAATTCGAAAATTAAAGTTAATTTCCACTTAAATAGTTTGGTGAAACTGGCTGTTAGAGTATACAACTTTTTTAAATTATGAGAGTGTTCTTGTGACTTTACAACTATAAGGACAGGTAAAAAACATGGGGAAGCACCGGTAAGCAGTATCAGAGGATTGCTTTTTATAAATCGTGAAGTCAAATTCAAGTTTCGTCATACCGACTGCTGGACATCATTGCCTCAAAAACGAGCTCTGTTATTACAGCAATACGAAACGGAGCAATTGTACGATGGCCCAACAAAATAATCAACCTAAACAAAAAAGCATTCAAACGTTAAAGTTATATATATAGGTACAAAGATTTGCATTAGTTTTATGATAATCTGCCTCGATAAATACTTAGTTTTATCTTTTTATGCAATTTACTATGTTGGGTAAATTTGTCTAATGTATACAAATGTGAAAGCATCTAATGACAATTCAATCATATTTATATTGAAATTAGTTCTTGTATATACGAAACCCATCGAAACTTTGAAACAGTGCGTCGGGTCAAGTTAATACGCTGACCGAAAGAAACAGTTCGCATCTCTGGAAATTTCATGGTTTGTACAAAATATGTGTCCACTCGCCACTTTGCATTAATTTTTATTACAAAAATCCAATAAAAACGTGTCTGACCATTTTTCATTACATAAAAGGAGCAACGGGCGTTTCACTAGATTCATTTAAGAGAAAATTACTTTAATTTTCGAATTTTTTGTTTCACCAATCAATTTCAATTTGTTTTTAATTTTGATTTCAGTGACCTATGCTCTTCAATAAAATAAAAATTAATTCAGAATAACCACACTCGCAGCCATTTTTCCCAAACTCATTTAAGTGGAAATTAACTTTAATTTAATTTTTTATTTAATTCTCATTTAAATTATTTTCAGTTTCAATAAGCAATGTATTTAAGACTTAAGTATATTATACACACACCACAATTTTGTGTAACTGCTGATTTTACAACACAGCGTGCCAAAGCTTTCAAAAGCTCTGAGTCCAAATGAACGCTTTCGCTGGCCAAGTCTGTTTTACAACCACTTTTTACTCACTTAAATAAAGAGGTTATTGAAACTGAAAATAATTTAAATGAGAATTAAAATAAAAATTAAATTAAAGTTCATTTCCACTTAAATGAGTTTGTAGAAACGCAGCCTAACAGCCAGTTTCACCAGATTCATTTAAGTTAGATTTTCGAAATTTTGGTTTCACCAATCCATTTTAATTAGTTTTTAATTTTGATTTAAGTGACCTATGCTCTTCACTTAAATAAAAATTAAGTCTGAATAACCACACTCAGAGGTGTTACACGTTTAATCACCTGATCATTGTATATCCGCTGTTTACTTGTATACCAGCCCTGCTATTACAACACAGCGCAGAGCGCTTCCCTTCCATATAAAATGTGGGCAAAAATAGAATTTTGGACTTCTAAGTAAAATTGAGGATGCTAAATTCAAAAATACAATTCGTGTTTAGATAACTTTCATACTTTCGCTGTAAATGCAGTTTGAAGTTGATACTTTGTGTTCTTGTGGCTTTTACATAGGTATGTATATATAGTTGGTTCTATTTTCAAAAGTGGGGTGTCAAATGAAGGGGCTTTGCCTCTAGATGTGCAATAAGGTTTTTAATTTTTGATAAGGGTTGTCACCTGTTACAAATTTTATTAAAATAATTTAATAAGTCAAATGAATTAGATATTAAAATATGGGTATCAATTGAACTAGTTTTGAAAATACTTGACTTCAAACGACACAAAGAGGGGTTGCCACGTGTTTAAAAAATCAAATTCACTTTAATTAAGGGAATAATGTAACTGAAATGTGTATATCAATATGAGCATCAGAAAAATGAAAAAAAAATACGTATTTAGAAAGAAATAAGTGAAGAGTAAAAACATTTCTGAGTTCATTTATGATTCCAGTAATTTAAAAGGAATGTAATCAGAACAAATCACTGATTGACTATGTATGTATTTGTAATAAAATAACAAATACGATGGCGTAATCCTATGG
>NW_016188298.1:0-4166 GCF_001687245.7 Rhagoletis zephyria
ATTAAAAAATGTTAAGTTAAAATGTTTTATATCAAAGAAAATATAAGAATTATTTATATAATGTACTAAAAGCTAAAAAATGATAAGGTGAGTAGGTACCAGGTACAACTTATCACCCCATTCTCCTCGTCAATCTAGAGCATTGATTAGACCAAAATAAAATCAGTATTTTTAGAAAGGTTTTAGGTATACAGTGTGCGGATGAAACCACAGACACTATACTTACAATATGGAATAACTTCTGTCAGGAGGAAGTACGTCCTCTTGGAACTCTAGAAGGCTTTTACAATGCCACCGAGTGGAGGTACGAGTCATTCGTACGGGCTTCCCCACCCACCCTAACTTTTATAAGCACATTTAATTCTAGGATAACAAAATGCAAGTTTGAATTGGCTACAAATTGACGTTGACTCTTAGCAACTTTTTTTTTGTTTACGGTGTTGCGAATTTTTTTCCTTATAACAAATGTTGGTTTTTTTTTATTATATAAGAAAATACGCAAACAAAAAAATCAAAAAATGTGTGTGTGGAATTTTTATGAGAATTTGCTGACGTGTTTTTTTTAATTTGTGCAATGTTTATATGGTTTTGTTATAGAAAGACTTAAGTATGTATATAAAAAAAATATTNTGTTTACGGTGTTGCGAATTTTTTTCCTTATAACAAATGTTGGTTTTTTTATTATATAAGAAAATACGCAAACAAAAAAATCAAAAAATGTGTGTGTGGAATTTTTATGAGAATTTGCTGACGTGTTTTTTTTTAATTTGTGCAATGTTTATATGGTTTTGTTATAGAAAGACTTAAGTATGTATATAAAAAAAATATCTAAAAAGTAATAAATAGTCAAATCTTATCAATACATACATATGTGGGTGACCTTATCATTATGTCACTCACTATAGTTAATAAGCTTCTTAAATGTGATTATTGTAGAGATGAGTTGATTTTAAAAATTTGCATATTACTTGTAGGTAGTAGAAGAGAAGAGCGATCGAATTACAATTTTGGTATAAATTCCCATTGTCTGTGCCTCTATAGTTTTGAATTCATAATTGGATGACTCTGCAGTAACACTCTATACACACATACATATGTATGTGCTTGTAATATGTATTGTATTGATAGCTGTGGTCATCGTCATCGGGTAGCCAGACATCGCCATCAATTCATTCTGCTATTAAACTTTGATTTTTGTTGTTTTAGTTATGGATGTAACAACCAGTCGGTACCGGCATGATAAAATTGCTTCAATGTTCAACTCAAAAAACATTTATTGTAACTCATGTTGCCTTTTCACTGTGTGACGACCGACCGACTGGCCACCTGACCACTTGAACTCTGTATGCCGCCTACCCTCTTTTATGTATCGGCATCTATTGAACTGTCTGCGCGCCACAATTAAATGCAAATGAGCCCCATGCCCATCTAAATTTTTGTGTGTTTTAATTTGCTTTTTTTGTGTGCGTTTTACATTCCTATTACTTCTATATTACCGCCAGTGCATTCCCGGTGTTCTTCCCCATGCTGCGCAGCCGCGGCTGTGGCATACAAATTTTCTCCCATTAGGTATTTCGATAATTTTGAATTGTTTGAAATTCGAAAGGGCTCTCCATACATGCATACATACATACTAAGGATGTTGCGAATGTGGAATTTTAGACATCCGCGGATGCGATTGCTGATGCGGATGTTTAAAATCTAACATCCGCGGATGCGCATGTCAAGTATTTTTAAGAAATAATTTAGGTGAGTAAATTAGGTGATTTAGTTAAATATAAAATGGAAAGGTTAGTAATTTTTTTAATGTTTTTTTAGTACTTGAATTTAAAAATTTGCACATTGTATTTAATAACAAATTGTAAATTCTTTTCGATTGACGCTGTACCAGTCGAGAGGACTTTCAGTTATATTTATTTCTTTGCATCATGGCAAGATCGTTGTTTAAACACCTTTGTTTTCCAAAGAATTCTTCATTCTCATTCTTTCGATTGTTTCTGAATTTGGAGAACCTGTAACGTCAACAGCATTTTTCGATTTTAGTTTTTGTAATTCATTTTTAATCCTTTCTTCTGTGTCTGGTCAGATATACGTTTTATCAGTGCACTTGCACAATATTCGAGGTACCAAAAATAACGGTTATTTTTATACTAGTTAAACTTGACCAAATATTTTTTTATTCCGAAATAAAAGTCCTTTCCGGATAATAAACAAACAGCTTATCAAAATTAAACAAATTTGGTATCATATGAAAGAGGGCAAAATTGCTTTTAAACAGAAATAACGAACGAAGGTTACTATTACTACTTTATATATTTTTATACTATTTATATATTTTTATATCATTTAATACTAAAGAGATTCATATACCTTACCCAATGTTTTTTCTGTGGTAATTAATTAACATTTTTTATTGAAATATTTTTCAGTAGATGGCTTTGCTCGTTTAAAAATTTCAGTTTTAAAGCTATTTAAGGCCTCTTTCATTTGATTTTAATTTGGATAAGCGATTTGTTTATTATCCGGGTATGGCATTTATTTCGGAATAAAAAAAATTTGGCCAAAAAATAACTGTTATTTTCGGTCTCTTCAATATTCGCATTCGCAGAAAATCTGCATTGATTATTGCGAATGCGAATGTTACAATTAATGCGGAAGCTCCGCAACAACCCTGATACATACATACATACATACACCCTGGCCAACTCGCTGGTCTTCAGGTTAGCAGGCTTTTAAATTGCTTGGCTTTCAATGCTAACAAACCGGCTTAAATGCCCAACTTAGCTGCGTAATTGAAGTGATTGTTGCTGTTTTTGCTACTTACCTACATATGTACATATGTACATACATACCATACTTAGATGATGATGTTGCTCTTGGCATCAACATCACATTGTTGCACAATTCTCTGTTGTTGTCCGTTGGCCGTTGAACTATTAAATGCTGGATAGTGCGGCTCTGCCTTTTGCTTGTTTGTTGTTGACCATTTGCAGAGTCACCGCCACCGCTGCCGCCGCCGCCGCCGCCTTACGTAATAATCTGTAATTTATTCGATATGCAACGCACGTTGATGCAGCATCAATCCATGTCCAAACCAAAAACCAAATAACCAATAGGCCAGACCTCGCTGGCAACATGCAACCAGTGCAAAATTACCAACAAAACCGAATAAATAACATGCCATCGAGCTGGAAAGTTCACATAAAAAGTGGCCAACAGCAGCGTTATTGGCATCATCATAACCGCGTAGTCGGCTGCAACGCCTGAAGTTGTAGTTGCTGAAAGCATCAAATCATCTGCTCCAGCCCAATGAAGCTAGTGCGCATTAGTGGCTGCCTCAGCCGCGCTCGCGGTTTACTTGCACAATGCTTCATCGCAGACTCGTACATACATACATACATACATAGTGGCATCACTCTTGATGCTGCTGTTGCTGTCAACTAGTTATCATGACCATTACTATTGAATACAGAAGTGTCTACGTAATGCATCATTTAATATATCAAGTAGGTCAGGTGATAAATTAATTTTGAAATGCGTGAAAATTTATTAGTGATCAGTGCAACTAGATTTAACTACATATAATGAAAAGACAAAGAGAAAAATGTATTTTAATCCTTACAAAGTTTTTGTTTAGAACTCACAACATTCTGAATAACAACCGAGATTTTGCGTTCATTCAGATACTTACCTTAAAAACGCTTGTGTTCGCCCTCTTAACTCTAAAACAATGTTACATAATGAGGTATAAAAGGTTTATATAGGGTGATCTATCTAGACCTTGGTTTCCTTAATTTTAAATAAAACACGCTTAAAACAGAACTGGATGTTTGAATCTTTATTATCACCCGAAAGAACAAATCTGACATTTACTTTTTAAAAATAATTTAATTCAAATGTTGGCCACAGGCTGAAAATAACCGCCAAAGGTGAGCGCTGACGCACCATTATAACTGCCTTTTTGTTGTCTGAAATTGAAGCCCGTGATGTCGGCAACCGTTGTTTTTAATGATGTTTGTGATGTGATATCACACCTCTGGATATTTTTCCTTGGGGTAATGTGAAGTCAGAAGTCTTCATCGAGAAGCCAGCTATGATTAAAAACTGGAAAGCTAAAATAACTCGCGTAATGTTGGCAAGAGTAATTGAAAATTGCACCTTCCGAA
>NW_016188299.1:0-4166 GCF_001687245.7 Rhagoletis zephyria
TGTTTTCTAGAGTGTAAACATAAATTTGATGATTTTAAGTCATTTCGTCGCCATATGAGAAATGAGGAAAAAAAGCATGGACATACAGAAAGTGAAACTGCATTTAATATTTCTATTGATTCTGAAATCAATTCAATACATACAGAAAGTGAAACAGCATTTAATATTTCTATTGATTCCGAAATCAATTCAAGTCAAAAAAAAAGAAAAATAGAAAACAGTACTGAAAAACCAACATCAAATGTAAACTTAAATTTGTTAAAAGAAAACTGTTTGAAATTTACATTAGAAAAATATTCCAGCAACTACTTGCACCGAAAGGAAGTAACGTTACTACAAAAAAATATAACAAATCTTATAACTTGTCCAATTAGTGGGGAATTGGAAAAAATTGTAAAAAAATTAGAGCCAGATCATAGCGAAGTTCGTGAGAATTTAAATGAGCTAATATCGTTTTGTAAGGCACCATTCGCCAGTTTTTCTTCAGAGCATACATTTGTTAAAACGTTATTAGATTCAGATATGTACGAAAATCCTTCTGTAATCCAAATTGATAATTCACTTTCTAACTTGATTTCATGTAATTTCAAAGCAATAGACGAATCAATTGCAGCAGGTATTTTGTTCCCAATAAAATTCCAACTTAAAAAATATTTTGAATTACCGGAAGTGTATGAAAAATTTCAAAATAATAAAGCTATTTTATCAAGAAGTGTCTCACTTAAAAATTTTATAAATGGATCGCTTTGGAAGCGAAAATGCCAAAATTCTGAACGTATTATGTTTCCTATTTTCTTGTATTTCGACGATATAGAATTAAACAATCCCTTAAGTTCTCACACAGAGCCTATTCTAGCAGCTTATTATTCTTTGCCTTCAGCACCTACCTGTTTAAATCATAAATTAGAATTCATTTTTCTAGCAGCTTTATTTAAATCAAAAGACGTAAAAAAATTCGGTAATGATCGATGTTTATACAAATTAATTGAAATATTTAACGATTTAGAACAAAATGGATTGCAAATAAAAGTAAATAACCATGTAAAAACTATTTATTTTGCACTAGGTCTTGTTTTGGGTGACAACTTGGCTTTGAATTACATATTAGGTTTTTCACGATCTTTTTCTTCTACCTATTTTTGTAGATTCTGTAAAACAAGCAAAACAGAATGCCAAAATGAAGCTCAAGAAGTTTCTGACAAGCTACGCAACAAAGAAAATTATAAATCTGACGTTCAAATTAGTAACGTACAACAAACAGGTGTCAGAGAAAATTCGATTTTCAATAAATTGCATAGTTTTCATGTTATTGAAAATTTCGCAGTCGACCTTCTGCATGATCTTTTTGAAGGCGTTCTCAATTATGATTTATGTCACATAATAATGTACTTTATTGAAAATAAGTTTTTTGATCTAGTCTTTTTAAACTGTCAAAAAGCTAATTTCGATTATGATTTAACTGAAAAAGGCAATAAGTCACCGCCACTCAAAGCAGAACACCTAAAGAAATTTAAACTTAAAATGACCGGGAGAGAAATGATGTGCTTTATATACATTTTCCCATTACTTGTTGGTGAAAAAATACCTAAAAATAATAAAGTATGGTTATTTTTATTGAATTTGAGCGAACTGGTTGATTTAGTGCTTTTTTCAGAATTTTCTGAAATGGACATTCAAAGCCTCCAAGAGCACATTATGCTTCATAATGAACAATATGTTCATTTATTTAAAGATACGTTGAAACCTAAACACCATTTTTTAATTCACTATTGTAAAATAATAAGAGAATCTGGACCATTGATAAATCTTTGGACGTTTTTGTTTGAGGGCAAACATAGACAATTAAAAACGTACGCAAAAAATACAACATCGAGAAAAAACATATTATTATCTTTGGCAAGGAAATTTACATTTTGTTTTTCTGAATTTATACAAAATTTTGAAATTTTAGAATATAACTGCAGCAACCGACAATACTCTTCGAAAACTTCAAAATATTACAATGAATTTAAAAAGCACTTCACAACTGATATTACAGATGAAATAATTTGTTATTCATTTGTAAAGCGATATGGCACAATATTTAAAAAAGATTTTATAATATTTTTTTATAAACCCCAATTTACAGCGTACAAAATTTGTGAAGTCTTTAAACTAGAAAGTAATGTAAATTTGCTATGCAATGAAATCAAAATTAATAAATTTGAGAGCCATTTTCAGTCCTATTTAACAGGAGGAGAATTGCAAAACTTTTATATATTTAATTTAAAAGATATTATTTTCCCTATTATTAAGTATTATAATGTAAATAATAATAAGTATTTAAAACCTAAATTTAATTTTTAAGAACAATGAAATGAAATCAATGAAAAAAAAAAGTTTTAAAAACCTAAGTTTAATTTTAAGAACAATGAATTGAAATAAATGAAAAAAAAAATAAGTTTTTGCATTTTTATTTAAGACAATTCCATTAGTATTAAATGTAAAGACAGGGAGACTTAATTTTAAAGTCAAAGATCTTTTAACCTAAGGAAGTGGTTTTTATTTGATGGCCTTATATTAAGAACGTCTTTACTTTAAATTAAAGACAACAATGTTCTTCGTTTAAGAAAATCTCCTTTAATTGAAGGCAATATTTTCCTCTTTTTAAGGAAACCGTACTTAAAAGTAGAATCGTGTTTCCTTAACTTAAGGAAGACATGTCTTTAGTGCTATTTCATTCCCATTTTTTCCTTAAAACAAGTAAATTTTCCTTAGTTTTAGGACACATTTTTTTGAGTGAAGTGGAGCCCTTCAAAAGTATACTTTGCAATTCAGCTCGTTACGGATACTATTCACTGCATTTCGCTTGGCCGAAATCCGAGTCTGAAAATAATCCGTTGAATACCACTCGTGCTTCAAAAGTTGTCGGTTATTTGCATCATAGTTCCCTGCCTAGGATTGTTTTAAATAAATTTTACGGGGTAAAAATCCCGGGCACAAAGTGCAAAGTTATGGAAAAATATTCTATAATTGTGTGATGTTACAACTGAATATTTATCTGCTGCTTTCACAAAAGATCGAAAAATATATGCCAAATAAAGATGCTGTGTCAGGGCTAATAAATGTAGGATCATTGAAAAAGGTTTTAAAATCCTCTAGCTTTTGTGGAAAAAATTGGCAACGTTATTTTTTATCCCGTATTCAGCTACCATAAATATGGTCACCGTACGTATAGCATATAACGTATGCGGAATGAAATACGATCCAGAGTTGTGAAAAATGCATTAATTTTTTAATGCGTTAAGTAATGGTACTTAAAGCAATAATGCTAATGTAAAAAATTTATGCAGATAAAGTTTTTAGTAATTTTGCTCGTTGGCATTATTAAAACCCATACATTTTTTGTATAGTGATGTGTAAATAACCTCTTTTGGAAGAACTTCGAATAATTATTAATAGTTTTTTCAGCTTCATTCTATTATGTTTATTTGTAGCAAAATTCTTGTAAACATTGTTGGATGTTTTATCAAAATAAAAGCAATGTGCTTGCAACTCAGTGTGCTTTTGTTGATTTTGGATGCATACCGATTATATTATGGGCAAAAAACTGACAGATTGCCAATTTAGCAGCACCTATTCTGATCTAAATCAATCAATAAACCGGTTTTTAGTTCCATTTGACAATGTATTTTTACCTATTTGACGACAAATTCCATTGACATAATGAAAGCCAGCCTTAACTTCCGCCACTTTCTTTTTTGATCTCAAAATTCAACAATCAACAGAGATTTTTTACTTCAAATTAAAATTAGTTAATGGGATTTTAATGCTTGTTGTACTTCTAATGCAATAAATTATTGCAAGAGCATTCATTTATATATCTGAATGTTAACCCAAAAAAATTCATTAGCACTATTTCCTTGGAATTAATGCATTGAAATTTTCATTTACATTAAATTTCAAAAATTAATGCATTACATTACATTAATATTAAAATGCTATGCATTAAAAACTTAATGCATTTTTCACAACTCTGATACGAACTAATGCAGTAAAAAGAAACAGCTATACTTTCGGATGCAATAAATATTGNCATTACATTAATATTAAAATGCTATGCATTAAAAACTTAATGCATTTTTCACAACTCTGATACGAACTAATGCAGTAAAAAGAAACAGCTA
>NW_016188300.1:0-4165 GCF_001687245.7 Rhagoletis zephyria
ATTGGCTTCTAAGTCACAGTGTCCCTTATTCAGCCAAAGCCGAATTCTTAACTTCACACCTTCATGGTAATATGGATATGTTTTCCACTAATTTTTTAACAATAAAATAAGTGTATATACCTAATGAAATATAGTAATCACAGAATCGGATAATAAAATATATTATCTACATACATCTATATATATAATACGCGAAGGCATTTTTAGTGCAGCATCAAAGATCTGCACCGTTCGTTCGATTTTCAAAGATGGGGTGTCAAATTAAAGCGCTTGTCCTGTAGATGTGCAAACTGGTTTTATTTTTTGGAAAAGAGTCCACCTTGGCTCCTGTAAAAAAATTGAATTCAAATCGTTTAATAATCAATGCCATCAAATTCACACCGCTCGTTAGATTTTCCAAAATGAGGCGTCAAACCAAAAGACTTGGACTGTAGATGTGAAATAGGTTTTATTTTTTTGAAAAGAGTTGCCACATTTTTAAAACTTATATTCAAATTATTAAGAAAATTATTTAATTATTAAAAACTGGTTATCATTCGAAATGGGTTTGAAAATATGTGTTCCTTAACTGATCTATAGGAGGGTTGCCACCTGTTTAAAAAATCATATTAAGTAAGAGAAATATGTATCACCATATGGGTGCCAAACGGAAGCGGTTTCAGAAAGTAGTTCGAAAATATTTTGAAGAGGGTTGCCACCTGCTAGAAATGTCAAATTTAGTTTACTTATACACAAGTTATACGAAATATCAAAATATGGATGCCAAACGAAAGAGTGTTAAGAAATATTTAGTTTGAACTCTAAGAATATTTTTGAGGCATTGGAAGAGGGTCGCAACCTGTTTAAAAAATTAAATTCAAAATATTTTATAAGTTAATTGAATTATTTAAATATAGGTATCAATCAAAGGGGGTTTAAAATTTTTTATTTCTGAACTGTATTTAGCGGGGTTCCAGATATTAAAATTCCACTTAATTCATCAGTTAATTAAAATATGTATCGCAGTGCCCGGCAAAGCAGAGTTAACAATGATTAAGCTTGAAAGTACTTTTGAAGACGGCTGTTTGAAAGGTCTAACTCAATTAACTAATTCAAAAAGTATATAAAATATAAAAATACCGCAGTCAAACGAAAGAATGTTAAGAAATCTTTAGTTTGAACATTTCGAATGTTCCAAGAGAGTTGCCACGTGTCTAAAAAGTTACATTCAAATTATTCAGTAAGTTGGATGAATTAGCATGAATGAAGCAGGGCATAAAACGAAATGGGTTTGAAAGGGATTTATTCCTGACCTTTATTTAAGAGGGTTGCCATTTGTGCGAAAAATCAAATTCGAATTAGTTCATCAGTTTATTGAAACACATGTGTATTACAATGTCAGACGAGAGAGATTTAAAAGGATTTTGGTTTGGGAATACTTTTGAAAAGGAATTTCAATAATGAGAGATCAAATTAGAGACCTTAGCCTGTTGATGTGGGATAAGATTTTATTTTTTTAATTAAGAACTTTTTTCACCGATATAGGGTGACATGAAATTCGATGGCAATAAAAACATGCACATGCTCTTCACTCAGAAACGGCTGCACGGTTTTGATGAAATATGGCACTCGGAACTCTGACCAACATTTGGAATATTTTTTAAGTTTTTAAATTCAGCTTTGGGCGTTTTAACGCTATGCGGGTTCACTTGTATATATTTATTGGTGAAAATGTTATTTAAAAGAGTCCAAAAACTCATTTTTGGCATTGACCCCTACAGTCGCATTTCTCTCTTAGTTTTAGTAATTTTACATGTTTGGTACAAAGTTTATATGGCCTCAAGCCTTTCATATTTCTTTAGAAATGGTTTTATTAAAACAAAAAAAAAAAAAATAATGGCAAGTAAAAGCAAAATTTTTTTAAACTATTTAGTACATGATCGTATTTTCTCTGCTTTTATTGATGTTACCGGGTTGTTTTCGGGTCGTAAGTAGCTAAATTTGCTAGGAATTTCATTTACCGAACCATTCAATACAACTGCCTTGTGAACTTATATTCTAAATTTTATTTTATATTACTAATATTTTATGCGGGGAGTAAACGTAAAAACAGGTGTATAGGTTTTATAAAGTATATGTTTACAAATACACATACGTATGTACAAATATGAATGATGAGCATAAAGAGAAAAGAGAGAGAGAGACGTGAGTTTATTCAATTTGCGATGTTTTCCATGTTTTAGTGGAGCATTTTTTTAATGTTGCCACATTATTCTTAGTACAAAGAAAATGAAAACAAATGAATATCTGCCGAAACGTTTTAATTTTTTATTTGGTCCTGCAAGGAATAGCAATTGCAGAACATATATGCCCTCCATTTACGATTCAATAATCTCGAACTCAGTACGTCGGTTTCATTGGAAAATTTGCCATTAATCGGACAAGGTTGCACCTTGAAGACTCAATAACGGTATTGACACTCATTCCGGTAGTTTCTGTGAACGCAGTTTAACAATGAAGTAGTAAATAGTAAAGTAAATGTGGGAATACGGACTGTACTCAAAACTGAATCAATACTGACTGTGTTCAAACCAACTAATTGGACCTTTTCAGAGTGGCTTTGGATCTGGAAACTCCGCAATTAATTTTTACAGTTTGTATAATCCTTGCGGGAAAACTACATTTACTACACTACATTTTCGTCGTTTTGAAGACGGTTTTTTGATAAATAGTGCGAATAGAAGCTGACTTTACGACGTCGTGTCTAAGCGTGAAATGGTGGGCTACTGTCGGGATCTGGGAACGGCACTAACTTCATCAGCCTCAACATCATGGCGGTGAGCGTAGCATAACTAGTTCCGTTGCTGGTTTGGTGAGAAAGTCATACGGAAAGTAGTAAGACGGATGCCAATTTCTGGCGGCTCGAGACGTACCTTACCTTACCCAGCCAAATCCGATCTTGGGACAAAATAGTTTTTCCTATGCTAAACTGGTTCTACCAATATCCAATACATTCGTCCAACGCTGATAGGGCATTCTTCAATCAAATTCTGAAGTAGTGCTTTCTTGCAAAGTTTTCTAAGATAGAGCGTTTTCGAACTAGCTGCCGAGATAGGTCGATCTTCCACTCAGGTGTCGAAATGATGTATGATAAATTTATTACATACTTTTTGAACTACAATACCAGTTAGTATATTTTTGGAACACGGGATATTTAAATCTATGAAGCCCCCTTAGCTTTGGCTTAGGGGCTTAGCTTAGAAGAGCCCCCAGTCCGATATTTTGTTACATAACTGCCATATAACCTATCCCGATAAATGTATATACAATTATAGTTTTACTCGGCATTAAAACCTCTATTAGTTCCCACATTCGGCTAATCATATTTAGTTGCTTATTCAACTTTGAAATCGTTTGAACAGTTGATGGTTTGGCACTTTACCAAATTATATCAGGAAAAATTATTTACCAAATTTTCCCAGCAAAAATTCTTCGGGTAAAATCTTGCAACTTCTGACAAAGAGAGGATCGATTTGACTTTCCTATTTTTCCACTACTTTACCAGAGAACCGAGTACGGGAACGCTTTCTGGTAAACTCCTGTAAATTCTTGCGAGTTAGGGAACGCCACCTTTATCGTTAAAATTGGATTTCTATTTTCCTGATCAAATTTAACCGTTATTTTGTAATATTTTTCGATAAAGAATAATCATTACTTTTGGATTGATTTTTTTATTTTGGATCATATTATAACCGCTACTTTCAGATCTAATTTTTTAGATCACAAAAAAATTGAAATTGGTAATAATGGTCGAAAAAATTTGAATTCCAAAATACCGATTATTTTTGATCGAAAAAATAAAAATCGTAAAATAACGAAAAAATTTGGCTGGAAAAATAAAAATGCACACGTAGCGATTATTCGTGACAGAAAAAGTTAACATACAAAATAACAGTTTTGAAATGGGTGAATAAACACCTACCAATTGCTTTTTCTTAAAATTTCAGAAATTTTGCTCGATTGATTCAAACAAATTTAAGTTAAAGGTCTAAAACTAAAAAAAAGCAATTGCTTATTTTTTGTTCATACGTAATAATGTAAAAAAAGAAATATTGATATTTGACGGTTATTTTCGATCTCGCTATTAACTAATTCGGGCCTTTTTACCTGCCAGTTATAACCACCT
>NW_016188302.1:0-777 GCF_001687245.7 Rhagoletis zephyria
AAAAACAGCAACAAAAGTTTTTTAGTTTTTGCTGTTGTGAACTTTTTTAGGAAAACTTTGAAATGGTAACAAAGAAGGGAAAACAATAAAATGGAAAAAACAAGTTGAAAAAGAGTATGAGCAAAGGTTGCTAATTGCAGTCTGCTTAGAAGTCTTTGCTGACAAACAGTCATTGTATGGGTGCTGTCGGTAATTAGCAATGGCAATTAGCCATTATTACAGCGTTTAATTAACAAAACACTTAGAGATCAGTAGAGTGAGCATTGCGTCGACTACACAACTAAACGGCTAGATTAAGAACATAAAAGAAGCCATCAGTTCTTCTCTCTAGTTAGAAGAAATCGCCACTTTAACTAATTTAAAAGTTTAAAAAAGACAGATAGAAGCTTACAAAAGACCGGCTGGACTAGTTTAGCTTTTACTTTTGTTTTTTACCCTTTTACCTGAACTGGTTCACACTGCCACACTGTGTTTGTTCACGGGCACCCGAGTGTCTGGTATCAGGCAGGCTGGCAGACAGACTTGACTCCAGTCGCTGATTGAACGAGTGGCGAGAACAGGTGGCAAAAAGAAAGAGAGAAGGTTAGCTAAATTTGCTTGATTGATTGCGCTAATTGGCCTAGAAGGGAGAGGACAGCTCACACACCAGCACACAGCTGCTTTAGTAGCTCAGTGCCATCATTGACATCCTCTCTGTGCTGCTGCTGTTGATGTTGATGATGAGCATGTTGCACACACTGAGCACACTGAACACTGTGCTCATTTACTAATCATTTT
>NW_016188302.1:834-4165 GCF_001687245.7 Rhagoletis zephyria
TGCGTGGCTAGACTTAATCTAATCACCCCAAACACACACTCACTCACTCAAACAATTGAGCACAGTTCCAGTGAAAAGACTCTTTCTTTTGCAAGCATCAATCGCAAGCAACGACAATGAGTAATTCGTCTCACCTGGCTAGTTCTCCGGGTTACAAATCTGGCTTTAAAGTGAGTGCAGAGAGCTAGAATGCCATTTGCTTAGTTGCTACACCTATACACCTCTATTTGATTGAGAAAGACTTTTTTGCTGAACAAGAGAGAGAGAGAGAGAGAGAGAGAGAGAGAAAAGAGAAAAACGACCGAAGTAGAGACAATTGGCAATTGCTGGCAGAGGATGATGAACTACCTGACGGCACCTACACTGCGACAAACTGAAGATTTTAGTTAAAGTTGAGTCACAGAGTGAGACAAGTCAATCAGAACACACTCTGAGGGTGATGTTGCTTCTTTATTCAAATTGCCACTTGTCATTGGCATCCTCAACAGCCACAGCAAAGACATTTGAGATGTTCTTCAGTCTTCCCCAATTTAGACTTTTCGTTTCGGCTGAGTTGTGACGACTACGATGATTTACTGTCGTCAGACAATAACATCTGCATCAGCTGCTTTAGCCGTTTCTTTCACCCCCTCATCAAACATCCCATTTGGCTCTTACTCGCTTTATTGGTGTCTTACCTATCAAATTCATTTAGAGATTCAGTGGTAATTTGTTTCTGCCTCTAAACATTCTTAATCGTCTTTACTGTAGTCATGAAACTCCACCTGCTGAGGTTTTGAGCATCACTTTACTTCAGTTCAGCAGTAATGAAAGCGTGAAAGCAAACGACGCCTGTAAAAGCATTAATGGCATTGAGTGTGTGTGTTGTACAGCAATTGTGCTGCTATCATTACACCCAAATAGTAGTCACTGAGGAATTGATTGTTAGACTGGGTGGCCAAATGAGAATACCTAGAGAAAACAAACAGTCAAAAAAATTCCTTTTTGTGTGATTGCCGAGTCAAACCTGCCAGTCAAGTTGCCCGCTGCTGGATGACCTTCTTTGCATGCAGCTTTGCCAGAGTTGTTAAAACTAAGAACAAAATGCACCGATGCAAATTTAACAGAAAAAAATCGAGCTGATCGGGGGAATAGATCGATCGATTGAGAGTAGCACAACCAGTCAGAGTTGGCTCAATTGCACACTTNGCTTTGCCAGAGTTGTTAAAACTAAAAACAAAATGCACCGATCCAAATTTAACAGAAAAAATCGAGCTGATCGGGGGAATAGATTGATCGATTGAGAGTAGCACAACCAGTCAGAGTTGGCTCAATTGCACACTTGATCGCACTGGCCGAACCGGCTGTGACTTACAAAACAGAAAAAGGCTAAAAATTCTCGGAATTCTTTTTTATTTTCCGTTGAATTTGTTTTACATCAAATGCCGACAGAGAATGCAGACTCTCTGATTAGTCGGCGCACTCACTGGGCAAAATGGTAGACCTGCTTCAACTGTTCAAGTAGCTGCCGTTTCTCCTCCTCTGGCAGAAAGCACGATCGAGCGGCATTAAAGTTGGCTCTGACCAGGTGCAGTTCGGTGAGACCCATTCGCTGCAACAGTTGGTACTCAATGGGCAGTGTCGTTTGCGTCACCGTGGAGTCGTCTTTGCTCACCGAAAAGTTGGTGTCATCCTCTGCGAAGATCACTATGGGATGCTTGCCCGCCCCCTCACCTCGCTTCACCGCACTCGTGTACAAGCTCGAGTAGGGACAGCACTCAAAGTGAACGCCCCTGCTGCGACACATTTCGTAGATCTCCGCCGACTGGACTACACTGTAGCCGTGGCCGATTCGCTCTGCGTGCAGCTTCTTCACTGCGTAGGCCACATTCGTCGGCGGGCCCTGCTCCCCGGCGTGGATGGTGCGGTGAATGCCCCGACTGAAGGCAGTTTCAAAGGCGGNGCTTCTTCACTGCGTAGGCCACATTCGTCGGCGGGCCCTGCTCCCCGGCGTGGATGGTGCGGTGAATGCCCCGACTGAAGGCAGTTTCAAAGGCGGCCCGCTCTTCGTCCGAGTAGACGCTCTCATCGCCAGCAATGTCAATGGCCACCACGCCCTCGGCCTTCATCTCAGTGGCCATTCGCACCACATCACTGCTCCAGCCACTATGGCCCTTTATGGTGCAGAGAATCATGCGAGCCTTGATGGAGAAGTCTGTTTCACCTCGCTTCAAACCTCGACTGACCGCTCGGACGACGTCTTCAGGTGTGACCGCTGTTGGGCTGTCATTAGAAAGCGGATCCGCTTGAAAGGGATGTTTCCTGGTGTTGCAGAGGAAATGCGGTGAGAAGCGGGTCTCAAAATAGAGTACATTCTCAGCTGCTTCGTCTTCACAGAGCTCATAGGAAATGCGCTCGATGGCTTGAAGGTCTCCCCTGTTCAAAAACAATGAGGTTGGAGTGTCTGAATAGGTTAACACACTTACACAAACAGAGGAATGTTGCGGTCGATCTTGGAGAGAAAATATCCCAAATCAACAGGATGGTCGACTGTGACCGCTTCTTTGATTTCTTCCAAAGTATTGTTTTCTGTTAGTTTGTAATTTTTGGCTCTAGCCAAGTCGTAGAGTGTTTGTACTCTAATGGAACCTTCCAAATGAAGATGAAGCTCAATCTAAATTGAAGAAAAAATTGAAGTCATTTTCACACTCAGTGAAATGTTTAAAGAAAACATACTCTTGATTTTGTACTCTTTTTAGCGTCAAAAACTTGATTAGATCCAAAAGTAGTGTTGCGAACCATGTTGGAAGGTTGGAAATGATGAAAAGTTAAAAAATGGAGTTTTTTAATGTGTCGCTATCTTCCTCTGTTTGTGGTCGTTTTCTTTTCGTTACTCACTCTTTTGTATTTGCCGAGCACGCTTTCAGGTGTCTCCAATCTGAGTGTGCCTGTACGAGCCATGTGTATTTGAGCGATAGTATTGTGTCTCTACAATTGGTTAAGCTGGCCAGCCAGAGTGATAAACACTTATCACTATAGCCATCATCGAGGATACTTCTGAGCCTTATCGATAGCACCTCTCATCCAGTGACCATTTTCATTAAGACACACTTTAAATCTGTTTTTGGCTCTCTCAAATCATTGCAAAATCAATTGAGACATTACTTCCAGTCTGTCTTTTAACATTGCTGCTAATCACAATTACTAGTTTCTATTTTGATGTTCCACACTATATTTGATATCAAAACTTTAAAGTCTTGCAATATCATTAATTTAAATCTTTTGAAATAGCACTTGTATGGCTAAGCTGATAACTGACGATTTAGCATACAAGGCAACTTTAAGTGCATTT
>NW_016188304.1:0-4164 GCF_001687245.7 Rhagoletis zephyria
GTTAACTAGTCTTTCGTTTCTTGCGATTTATTTAAATAAAGCATGTGAATTTTCACTAAAACATTTTAGCCGTTTTTTGCCAGAGTCTATGTGAAATTTCACTAAAACATTTTAGCCGTTTTTAGCCGCTTTTTTTTGCCACTCTAGCCGGTCGGCCCAAAAAGTTCTGGCAACACTGATAAGAATACGTGGAAAAATAATTTGACAGCTGTGGTCCGTAGCTCGTCGTTTTCATTGTGTTCGGGCTCTAATTGTTATACGGCCATAAATAACAAAGAAATTCTAATTGAATAATAAATTTAAGGTCAGTACGACATACCGAAAGAAAGTCGGAGAGTCTCCTTAAATTCGATGATTAAAACATCAGTAAAGCTTCCACCGATGTATCGTCAATTTCGCGATGTTAGTAAATTGTAAACATCGATGGCAAACATAGAAAATTGAACCGATGTTATCGATGATTCAAGAACATCGATGCATCGTTTGCATCCCTACTCCTCGATGAGTATGATCGTGCTGACCTGTCGAGTTTTGTTAAAGCAAATATCTCATTAATTTACACATACAAATGAAGTCGGTTCATTGAAAATAAAAATATATAAGATTGGAGGAATAACCTGGCGATATGAGGACATAGTTCCCTGCCATTAAAATGCAATAAATTACCAAATTGGAGGAATATCCTGGCGACATGAGGAGTTAGTTCCCAGACTTTTAATTTTAATCTGAATAATACATTCTGACATAACTAACAATTAGAGGAATAACCTGGATACTTGGGGACTATTAAATCACAATAGACTTTTTAATTTGATATAATTTACAAAGAACTGAAAGGAGTAAGACGTATGTTACATATAAAAGCAGAAACTTTTGCACATGGTTCTGGCCCTCAGCGGTATTGCCATCTAGTATCAGTGGAGCGGCGATTGGATACAGCATTTGGAATACAACATACTAAGATATATATTTTTAAGGCAGAGCAACCCAAAAACGTTTGAAAGCAACCTACCCAAAACCTTCCAAAAAAAAGAAACTCCAACACAAACGCCAATTTTATGGTCCCAGCAAGAACAGTGACGCTCACTTTCTTAGTGACGTGACCGTCACGCGTGCCCACTAGGTTTGGCACGTTTTGCTATCACATTCTTAATAGTGAATCAAAAGTGCTCACAGAAGTTTTGTGTGCGTGTGATTTTGCAAACCAAATAGTTTGCCTGCTTGCTCATATATGAAAACATTAGCTTGACTACTTACTCATATGAGAAAGATAGCTCGCACGAAAAAACAATAGATGGCGCTCCAATCAAAAATTATTACAGGTGTGTTTGTAACACCATAAAATTTGCGTTTGTGTTGGAGTTTCGGTCACGCTGGTTTTGCTGGTGTGTTACTAACCCACCTATAATAATTACTGATTAGAGTGCCATCTATTGCTTTTTCGTGCGAGCTATCTTTCGCATATGAGTAAGCTGGCAAACTATTTGATTTGAAAAATCACGCGTACACACAACTTTTGGGAGCATTTTTGATTCACTATTAAGAATGTGATAGCAAAGCGTGCCGGACTTAGCGGGCACGGGTGACGGTCACGTCACTAGGAAAGTGACCGTCACTGTTCTTGCTGGAAAGATTGCGCCAATCGAGCTGATAGCAACTGGCGNTCTGACTATTTCTGGGAGATAACGAACGCTCCTAGTATTAGGAGAATGAGAGTGTGAAGAATCATTTTGAAGAAAAAAGGAGGAAGCGAACAAGTGGTGCGAAATAGTGATGTAAAACTAGGTTGAATTGTACCTGCTCTTCAGCTTCTTAAATTTGAATGCACATTCTGTACAAGCAAATTATTTTAGGTACGTTTGGAACGTAGTAAAATATTGTTTTAGGTAAGTCAAAAAGTTGTTATGTTACATAAGGAAGATGTACAGCCGTATTCTAACAAAGTCACAAACTTTAGCATGTCACTGCTGTGATTTCTACTGCGCCTCAAAGTTTGCCGCTGCAAAAAATATGCCGCTACAATACAAATTTTTAAATTTGTGTATTTTTCTAGCACTCAAAATCTAATTTTTTGTGACACATTTCTCGGCGCACTAGAAATCACAACAGTGATGAGCTAAGTTTTGTGCAAGGCGAATATATATAAGGTGGTATCGATTCAACAAATACAACAATTACTTGTATTTTGTGTTTGCTTTCTCTCGTTTTCACTCACTCACTAGCAAAATATAAAATTTTGACAATCAAACGCTACTCACAGCTGATGAAACAACACCACCTTATATAAATTCGCCTTGGTTTTGTGACTCTGTTAGAATCAAAAATATCAAAAATATATGCACATAAAAATAAATATTTACTGTTTAGGTATGTACTTGTATCTACTTTTAGGTACAACTTTTCGGCAAGTAGGTACAACATAAAAATTTAATATTCATCACTAGTGCGAAAAATAATAATGTGACGTCTGCGCAAGGGGTGATGTCAAATCGGGAAAGAGAGGATTAACAGTCCGCGGAAGGTGCCACCTTTGTTTCGCTGCATCGTCGAGTTTGATGACATATGCTCTACTTGCTCAACGCATTTAAAAGCCATTGGTTTTGCGGATGTTCGGCTACACACACACACTCTTGCACGCCTGTCTTTGCTATGCGGACTTTTATCTTCGCTCTGCTCTCACGTTGCTTGAAGACTGAAAACTCAGTTTGTTGACATACGCTCTTCTCACTCAACGCATTTAAAAGCGATTGGTTTTGCGGATGTTCGGTTACGCACTCTTGCATGCCTGGGTCTGCATTTGCCTCACCCAGAAGCTTGAACGGACGCAATATTTGCTCCTTAACTTAAAGGCTGACTGCTCTGCCGCTTCACCCAAAAACGAGCCGTTAACAACGGAACACTCTGCGTCCTGATGACTGCGTACCTGCTGCTGCGCACGAAACTGAACACCTTCCCTCAGAAGCTTTACTGCGCCTGTCACTGCGCTCGAAACTTAGCTCTTGCCGCTTTGCTGCTTCACTCAGAAGCTGATTTCCGCCCAGACACTACTCGCGACTTCTACGCTAAGAGCTCAATTGGGTCTGTGGTCTTCTGCTGTGCTCAAACACCAGCTTGACTGAATTTGACACTGATGTATGTGCGCGTTGCTGCTTTGCTCAGAAGCTGACCGCAACGCAACTCCGATAGCGAAGGCTTCACTTCAGATTTCGACGACTTCCAATTTCGCTGCTATACTTAAAAGTCAAGCGAGTGTGCTCGCTGCTGCGTTGAATGAGCGAATTTGCGTTGACTGAACAATGCTGCGTTCTACGACTGCGCACAGAACTCTTAGCGATAGCGGTTTTCCAATTTACTTTAAACTGCAAGTTAGCGGGATACTCTACGCGTCGGGTGATACAAATTTACCGGGCCTAACGGTTCCTTGGATTGCGTTATACAGCTCGAGGACTGTACCGGACATAGGACTGTACCCGAGTTTGTGTAGGTGACTTCTCAATCCGCAATGACCTGTGAAGATTTGTTCTTTTGGAGGTTAATTAGTTTATCATATCTTTTCCTATTGTATTCCCCCAATAGCTTCTTTGCCTGGCGCTGCCCAGTGGTTTGGTTCCAGTGCAGTTCTATTTTTACTCTTTCTTCTCTTCTAAGCTCTTCTTTAATGGTGTGCAGTCTCCGACTGTCACTCATAGCGAGCGGTTCATTGCTTATAACGTAAGAAAGTGTTATAATTATATTACCATAGACCTTCGCGATGTAATATTTTAAGCATAGGAGCAGATGGAGTTTTATTTTCAACGAAATTTTGATCTACGATTATGTACAAAGACAGTTATGTAAGCCGTTTTGGTTGGCATTTTAGTCATAGCTATGGTTGCTTCAAGACCACTGTGAGAGGTATTTAGAGATGTTTTTTTGTTTTTATTTTTCACTTTTCTTTTTTTAATTGTTGTGCTATCGGCTAGCAATGCGAACCGATTAGCGCCAATAAGAGGCGGCCCGGGGGCCATGGTTGTTGCACTAAACTAAAGGAGTCTATTTAACTAGGTATTAGCACTGGGTGTAAATAAAAGAAATTAGTTGATGGAAAGGAAAAAGATGTCCAAATGAAAACCCACGTGGGCTATATGCAGACAGCGAAAAGTCAGAAAACAAACAAAACGAAAA